>NC_137625.1:24228545-24250634 GCF_963280865.1 Gymnoscopelus braueri
TCCACATCCGGCCTCTCCTTCTTAGAGACTCCTTGGATGATCCCAAAGTTTCGTTAGAGCGCCCCACGTGGGAAAAATAGATTTTTTTTAAAAATGGGCCAAAAACGGTCCAGACCGTTTATGGCACATAACGCACAGCTTCTCAAAAACGGTCCGGACCGTTTTTGGCACACAATGTGTTAATCTTGAGAAAAAAGTGGAAAACATGAAATATTTTCGAAACATTTGAACACAAATCTGGTAACCGGGGTCCCTAGCACAAGATGTTTTCAAGATGGGGGTACCCGTACCCGGACAATGACATATTAATCTGGGGGTCCTTGACATGAAAATGTTTGGGAACCACTGGTTTAAACAACATTAAGGAAGCAAACCCAAATATGCAACTATACACTTTAGAAACAAGCTCCCAAAAAACTGCAACCCGCAACCACCAATTTAAGTGACTTTACAGAAAAAAAACAAGCCCAAAGTCGCTTAGAATAAGCGGACATGGCAACGCTGGCGGCAAGGCTGCATGGAGGATCCCGCTAGCCTGGTGGCTTTAGCTGGGAAAGCCTCTCCCGCTCCCGCTAGATAAGAGATGGCCCTGGCCAATGATGTGGAATGGTTCTCATTGGCCGAGCTTGATCCTCCAGTAGAGCATGACAAGCTGTTTCCCCCGCAGCGCTCGCTCGCAGCGCTGCTCTAATCATGACTATTGTAGAATATCCTAACTCTGGACCGGTGTCATTTTTGAGTCATTTTTCATACTTCTTCAACCAAATGCAACTCTGACCTCTCTGTACCACAAAGTTTTTCTTTAGTTCACTTTTTACACCAGTATGACTGCTGTATACTCACTACTGGGTGCTCCTATAGCATTTTTTCTTCGACTGAATAAGTGTTTTTAACATAATATTGCAATTTATTTCAGCCGCTTTTTTTCATGCAGCTATTTTAGTTTAAAGGTATACAGAGCAGAGCTGTATTTCCCTCTTGAAATTGCATAAACATAATGAAATAATCATGCTCAATCATTGTTTATGTGTGTCTATCTAACCATAAGACACACATAAGACTAACCATACTTGTAACTTGTAAGCAGTTGAAATTATATGTTTTTCCGGTCTTGGAATTTGTTGACAATAAGGAAAATAATTTCTACCAAGCCATAAGCTTTTCCTAGTCTCTCTCACTTCACAAATTTTAACTAAAGAAAGTTAGAGAAGCCTTGAGTTCAATACGACCATACTGTCAGATTAGTATACAGTACTACCAGAGTCTTGACTACTGTAGAGGTACTGTACTCTAAACCCTGCTGTTTGCCATGATTTTATTTAATTCTTCACTTCTATGGCTTCCATGGCTAGTGCAGGGTACCACAGCTACCACAAAGATGTAAGCTTTCTTTAAATCACGATCATGACACCTGTTGATAGTAAGTGCAAACGTGAGGTCGGGGCTGTGCAATAATGCTGTCGGCTTTTCATACTGCACTCTTCCGTACTTCTACCCTGACCATAAAGATACTGTAAGCCCTGCACGTCTCACCGCCACAGCACTGTTGGCAGTCTTTGCCGTATGAAAGCCCCACTATACCTCCACTATGCACAGCAGCAATATTGGAAAGAAATTGGGCCGCTTCCTTACTTCCTCCACAGATGTTACCAATGATGCTAGTGAAGGCTCTGTTCCATTTGGTGTAGCACGGTGGTTCTCAAACCTTTTGATTTTAAGGACCCCCATAACTCTGAGAGTGTACAAATGGAACCAAATGGACCTTGGTTCCATTTGTACACTCAGTAGGATGCAACTGCTGTTGCATCCTACTGACTCACCTGCCAGTGAGGAGCCCCCACCAGGAGGACATAGAGCCTTCGTCCTACTCCTCCCGCCCAACACTCCCTGCTGACAGGTGCCGCCCCCAGTGCGTAGGAGTATGTGCAATGACCAATACCACCCTCCCTGACCAGCTTCCCTCCCCCGAATGCTGGTTAATTGTATACGCATCCGTGGGGGGATATGCGCACATGATCTGGCAACCCGGGAGCCATTCATCCCATAGCTCGCTGTGCCATCCCACAGCTGGGCAGCCGTAACCGTGGCGTACATAAAAACGTGAATAATCAACTGACAGTTGGGGAAATCGAAAAAAGGGCATCGCAGTTCCGTGCACATGGTAATGATCAATGGCTGTGTACAATTTCAGATCAATAGCTCCAGCCACTGAGGAGAGCCGAGCAGAACAGAACAAATTTTGGCCTCATCACCACAACTTTGGCCTCACCACCCTCACAGAGCTTTGTAGAATTATAGGAGGATACTTGTAATTGTCATCATTGATTTGGTTTTATAAACCTTGAGACGTAAAATGTCTCCTGACTAGCATTTCACTGTGAAAAATATTCTCCTATTTAGCCACACTAGTTCCATAATGTTCTTTTGCTGCTATATTGAAGTTAAATACTTAAACGGGTATTTCACTTTCAAAAAAACTTTTGGTTATTTTATCATCTACTCAGGCCTTTGTGAACCCCCCAGACAGTTTTTAAGTTGCTTGATTAATTATTTTGATATTTGATATTAATTTATCAGACACGCCCCCTTCCTATACAAACCCATTGTAACTTCAAACTCCATTTTAACCATGTTAGATTCATCAAAAACACCCGTCCTTGGTTCTGGTGACTCACTCTGCCCTCCTAATGCGTGAGGGGGCCGTGTTTTTTCGATTACTTTTTTTATTTATTTTATTTAATTTCTTTATTGTATTTCATTTTTTTCATTTTCCAAAAAAAATATTAAAAATAAATGAAAAAAGTAATTGAAAAAACACGGCCCCCTCACACATTAGGAGGGCAGGATGAGTCACCAGAACCAAGGACGGGTGTTTTTGATGAATCTAACATAGTTAAAATGAAGTTTGAAGTTACAATGGGTTTGTATAGGAAGGGGGCGTGTCTGATAAAATGAATATCAAATATTCACAAAGGCCTGAGTAGATGATACAATGACCAAAAGTTTTTTTGAAAGTGAAATATCCCTTTAACCTAATTAAATATCACTAAATGTAGTTTGAGGATATTCATTCATTAACACTAAAGTTCTGAATAAGTTCTGAATGTTCCAAACCCCTCAGAGTGACCTCACTTCAGACGTTTTTTTCTTAATCAATATGTGTTTATTTAGTACCTCAAGAACTGAACACACAAACTGCTGAAAGACATGAGCACATTCGCAGAACCATATTTTATAAAGTGCAATTCGAGGTAGTTTCAGACCGGGGAGCGGTTGACGCGGGTGTTCTGGTCGTTGCTGTTTTGTCGATCATTGTTGTTTTATCCTCCTGCGCGTAGCGCAGGAAAATAAGCTGACCACAATCCAGCTCTTGCCACCCGTGGGTGTGTGCACAAATGAGCGCGGGAATTTCAGAGGTGCTATATACGGCATGTCCTGTTTAAAAACATTCTTATACTGTAGTATGTGTGATCGTGCAGTTTCATACGCAGATTCATGAATAATGTGTAAATATTCATTACCACATGACAATGAGATAGTTACAAATTATGATTTATTTGAAGGAAATAATTGAATCTTTGAAAATATAGCTTGGCTGCCGTGAGAAAATCCACTTAGCAGTAATTGGTCTAAAGTCGCATTTTAAGGCCACGCATACTGTAGTGTCATAAAACCACCGTAGCATCTCTTTGACCCTCATGCCGTACAGTCAAGATTATCTTTGTGTGTGACTTATAATCGGGCATCAGGCTTTTCCCATCTCTATCTTCCTTGTACAACTGTCCACATCACAGCGACTGCTTAAAGGCTGAACCCTGACCGGAGGGCTAGTCGCTGTGAGGTTAAAACCAAAGCCGGAGCCGTCAAAGCTGTCCAGTGTCGTACGCTGGACAGAGGCACAGATTACTGTCTCGCCAAGGCGACCAAGGACAAAAGGATTGAACTGTCACCGGGACCCATTTTGAACGCGTCTGCCCGGGCCGTATTTGAAGGCGAGAGCCCTTATCGCGGGGCGCTCGCTGCACAGATGAGCTGCTCTGTATCCGTCCGTTTATCTGATCAGATGTTGACAGCAGGGCCGATGTTGGCAGAAAGGCACCGGGCGATTCAGCAAGTTAGAAAAAGGGGCTGCTGTGTGAGAAAGAACTTCCTGACCACCCTCCCCCCTCTCTCTCTCTCTGTCTCTCTCCTCGCTTCTCGCTTCTCTACTTCTGCCTTCATACTGTATGTGTGATCTTTTTCAGATTTTTGCTTGCGAGCGATCAATGTTCTCTCCAGGTGCGTCCGTGCATGCGTGCGTGCAGTGGTGTAAAGTAACTAAGTACATGTACTGTACTTAAGTACAATTTTTATCTACTTTTACTTTACTGGAGTATTTCCAATTGTCTACTTTTACTTCTACTCCACTACAACTCAGAGGCAAATGTTGTGTACTTTTACTACAATTATTTGAAAACTTTAGTTACTTTGCAGATATAAATTATTACATTATAAAACATACATTAACCACTTTAGCCCTATTTTATACCTAAGCTATTTTTAAAATAGCCGATCTACTGTACAACGCGCACAACGCGTCGCATCGCGACGCGTTGTGAGCTTGTATATCTGCTACTGTATTTTCAAACATTTTAGTACTTTTACTTTTAGTACTTTAAGTACATTTTGATACCAATACTTTTGTACTTTTAAGTACATTTTGAATTCCGGACTTTTACTTGCAGCAGAGTACTTCTACATTGCAGTATTGATACTTTTACTTAGTTAAAACATTTTTGTACTTTTTCCACCACTGCATGCGTGCGTTCGTGCATGCATGCATGCGTGCATGTGTGAATTCATGCATGCGTGCGTGCATTCGTGCGTTCATGCATGTGTGCGTGCGATAGAGAGACAGAGATCGAGGATGTGCATGCTGTATACTCTGTATACTGTACTCTTGGCTGCAGTGGGTGGTTGCTGTGCTCTCTTGCCCTCCTGCCTCGTATCCAGAGTGCAGCGCTTCCTCTTCAGCTTGCCACATGCCTTCAGCATGGGGGCTTTACGAGGAAACCTACGGTAATCGGCTGCGATGTTCCAGAGATGAAGAGCGGGATCAGCCCAGTGTGAGAGAATACCTTCGGGTGAGAAATTAATTGAGCCTGTAGATTTTTCCTTCGCTGCAACAGCTGTAAGCCAGCGCCACAGTAAGACGCCGCCGTCGAAACAGATGCTGTAAACGAGTGTATCTCCTCCACACTGACATCATCTTTTTCACAAATACACCGAGAGCATTTCACCACTGCTGTCGTGCTGTGTACCACCATGTTCCCTGCGGAATAAAAAAATATATTAGCAGGTTGGATGTATATGGCTGACTGCCCCAGTTGAGGCCTTATTTTTCCCCTGCCTCTGTGGTGTTGATGAGTCTTCCAGCTCATCCAGAAGAGAGGCAAGGCAACACCACAAAAAAACCCAGAAAGAAATCACAAGGAGCACTTAAATTATCCTGTTACATTTTCAATCCGAGGGAAATAAAAATCTTCGCCATGCACGCGCGTGTGTGTGTGTGTGTGTGTGTGTGTGTGTGTGTGTGTGTGTGTGTGTGTGTGTGTGTGTGTGTGTGTGTGTGTGTGTGTGTGTGTGTGTGTGTGTGTGTGTGTGTGTGTGTGTGTGTGTGTGTGTGTGTGTGTGTGTGTGTGTGTGTGTGTGTGTGTGTGTGTGTGTGTTCACGCACGCATGTTCATGTGGGGTAAGGTTTCCATAGAGACTAGGCCAGCTAATCCGGCAAGCTGCGCGAGGCGGAAAGCGCAGGCCTGAAGTGCTTGGCGTCATGGCAGCTTCTAAAAGCTCTCTGCCTCTCAGCGCCTTTAGTCTTCATTACCTCCACATCCCGTTTTGATTGGCCGCATTTATCCTGAGTAACCCAGGTTTGGGGAAGGAACCATAACACCCCCCCCCCCCCCCTCTCTCTCTCTCTCTGTCTCTCTCTCCCTCCAAGTTGTCATGACAACTCCCGAAGACAAGTCTTACGACTCACAGATTAGATATCGTGCAAAATGTGATGCCTGGTAGATTTGAGACAATTGTATTGTTCTTCTGGTTGATTGTGCGAGTATACAGGCCCCGCGTTACTCACCGCGTGCACAAGAGAGACAGATCGACGCGATGTGAAAACGCGCGATTGAATGATTCGTATCTACGTTTGGATTTCTGATGTCGAGAAAATAGAATTAGGACACGTTTGGATGCGTTAAGTGGTGAGATAATTAGCCTCTTTGTTTGCACTGGACATTGTTAGTTTGTGCAACACTTTGGCAGATGTTTAGTCATCCTGTGTTAGAAATGGAAAACAAGCTGGAGGTTTTAAGCCCCCTTCACTCACGCCGTGCATTGCCCAGTATGTTCAAATTGCTTATCTGGAGTCAACCCACACACTCCATTGTGGTTTGTGAATAATGGCAGACATGACCCTGGACTGTATCCCATGATGCTTTGCTCTCTGGTGCGGTCTGGTTTTGAGACTTCCTACCAAAAGCACAGTCCCCAACACCAGATGGTCACAGACCAACTCTGGAATGTGTGCCGTTTGGCCAGCCCTTCTGCCACAAAGCTAGGGATAACCACTGTTTGGTTTGTCTGATCAGCTATATAAATAGTACTACAATACTATGAATGCCACAGCATTTCTATTTTCACATACTGTACATAATTGCTTTACGTATAAAGTAGGTTTGACAGACACACATGAATGTGTTCAAAAGTTAAAACATCTCTCTTTCTCTCTCCCTCTCACACGCAGACACGCACGCACACACACACACACACACACACATAAGCAAGCAGACACAAGACTTGCACACACAAACACACACCAATCTACATACTGTGTTATTTTATAATGACTCTGTCTCACTCACTCACTCACTCACTCACTCACTCACTCACTCACTCATGCAGGCACGCACTTGCGTGTTTTAACGTTTTACTCTACTTAGGACTTTCTGTTCTACTTAGGACTTTCTGTTCACTACATTTGTTTCCTAATTCATAAACCGTATCAAGTTCACTATTAACGCTAACCCTTAAATAACCTTAACCTAGATTAACTGTAACCATGATTCTAAATAAAAAATGATCGAAATGGTGCCATTTCCGTTTGAGGACCAGCCAAAATAAATCCTCAGTTGACCCCCAAAAATAAATTACTTCAAAGTACACACACACACACACGCACACACACACACACACACACACACACACACACACACACACACACACACACACACACACACACACACACACACACACACACACACACACACACACTCAAACTGTTTTCACCAAGAGGAAATGCATTGGTCACCATTATTTCCTTCCCAAAAGGCTGTGCTTTCATCTTGACTCTGCATACCCTCTTTATCTCCTTCTTTCTAATATTCACATGCAAGAGCTGGATGCTTCTCATCCTGTTTCCTTCCCTCTATGACCCACATTACTCTTTATGTCCCTTCCAATTGGGACGCACCCATCCCGTTATAACCCTGTGTTCCCTCTTTGAGGTATTTTTACTTCACTGGAGTACTTCCAATTTTCAGTCATCGGCCTATAGATATACTTTGGCAATCTTGAAAATAGCTTGTAGATCTGCTATTTTCAAAGGATTTTTATACATTTGAAACGTTGTGAAAGTACATTTGATCCCAACACTTTTGTACTTTTACTCAAGTAAATCTTTAATACCGAATCTGTACAGACTATTTTCTACAATAGGGTATTGAAAATAAAATGTCTTAGGTAAAAAATGTGAGTTCTTCTTCCATCACTGGTTCTTACCTCTCTCTCTCTCTCTGCGTGGCGTGCGTGCGTGCGTGCGTGCGTGCGTGCGTGCGTGCGTGCGTGCGTGCGTGCGTGCGTGCGTGCGTGCGTGCGTGCGTGCGTGCGTGCGTGCGTGCGTGCGTGCGTGCGTGCGTGCGTGCTCTCTCTTTCCACCTAAGTCTTTCTCTGTCTGTCCTACAGTGATTTTCAACCTTCTTCATTTCAAGGACCCCCCAAAGCCATATCGATTAGGCCACAGAACCCCATTTGATACGATTTTTATCTCTGCGACCCCAATCTACAGTGAAACATCTTCAGTGTTCCTGAGAGTGTACAAATGCACCATTTTGTACACAGAGTTGCAGACCCGTAAGGGTCCATTGGGTTCCAAACTATCAACCATTTAGCTGGTGATCTCCTGTGGCCCCTGGTGGGTCCCCGGCCGCTACATTGAGAACCACTGCTCTATCATGCATGTGACATGGACTGGAAATTAGGATTCACTGGAAATTAGGCTGAGGTCAGACTAACAGGCTAGTGTTGATTTTGTCGACTAAAACTAACTACCTTTTTTCACTGACGAAAACGAAATAAAAACTAAGCTACGATGACTAAAACTAAGACTAAATATAATGACAATTTCGTTCCTACAAGCTCACAACGCGTCGAACTGTGACAAGTTGTGAGCTTGTAGATCGGCTATTTTCAGCATGCTACCAAGTGTAAAATCAGCCATTATGACGCCATCAAGGCACCGCCACAATACATTTTAGTTGACTAAATCAACTGTATATTTAGTCGACTAGTCTTATGATATTTAGTCAACTAAAACTAGACAAAAACTAAAACATTTCAAAATATGACTAAAACTAAATGTAATTTTATTCAAAAGACTATGACTAAAACTCAACTCAATCTAAAGCAAATAATTCAGATTTCTGCCCATCAATTCCAGTAGCCTATATGGTAAATTATGTAGATTAACAATGAAATGATATGTGTATTTTTCCTTCAGTTTTTTTTTTCATCCTCTATACATTATGGCTGAAGTGGTTATTAGCCATGCCGGTTAGTAAATGAATCATCCCCCGGGCTCTTAATTGTCAGTGGAGATGATCTATGTGTGGAGAATATGAGAAAAGTGGAGGAGTGGGTTGCAGGGGTAAAGAACATAACCTCTTTACCAAATCTCTCTCCCACTCCACTGTCGGGATAATGCTTATAGCTAACATGTAGCCTAGTATGAGCGTGTGTGTGTGTGTGTGTGTGTGTGTGTGTGTGTGTGTGTGTGTGTGTGTGTGTGTGTGTGTGTGTGTGTGTGTGTGTGTGTGTGTGTGTGTGTGTGTGTGTGTGTGTGTGTCAGTGTGTCAGTCAGACAGAGGCATGTGTGTGCGCATGCTTTTGTGCGCAATTTGTGCGTTTGCCTGCACTAATGTGAACCCAAGTGCGCGTTTAATTGGTGGCTCTGGAACTCCTCTATCTATAGCGTGTATTGAGAGCGGAGGGTGTTAATGGCGCCTCTGCCCGGCGCGCGCACCACTGGCACACAACACCAGTTATAAATCCGTATAACGGAAGGAGGAGGAGGACAATGGGCACGTGAGGTAATTTCTCTCCCAACCACACCCACAGGGCCTTAATTGCATTGCAAGGCATGTAAAGGAAAATCAGGGGGCTGCGTGAGGGGACTGCCAAAACCCGGGGAACAATCCCGCGCTGACAACTTTAATTGGTAGTTGTCTTGTATATCCCTGTCTTCATTAGCAGCCCAAGACTGCCTCCTTCTCCGCCCATGTACGAGCATGCACGCAAGCACGCACACACTAATAGAGAACCATTGTGAAAAGGTCATTAGTTGTGCTTGGTTTGGAGTAGCATCATCCACAACCGCAGGT
This sequence comes from Gymnoscopelus braueri, assembly GCF_963280865.1. NCBI lineage: Eukaryota > Metazoa > Chordata > Actinopteri > Myctophiformes > Myctophidae > Gymnoscopelus > Gymnoscopelus braueri. The sequence goes on from NC_137625.1 coordinate 24,238,238, forward strand.
GTTCGAGGGAACACATACACCAAAACGCTCCTATACTGTAGGTGCTTTACTTCAGTGATATTTTATGCATAGTTATGTGTACAATGCATAGTTATGTGTGTAGAAAAGATGCAATTACAGTAAAACAGTGGTAAGGCTTTTTTCACTGCCATTCAGTACTTTTAAAGCTAGAGGTGTTGCTTTAGATTTACAATGTGTAATTACAGTATCTCCAGCAGGCCGAAGGGCAGGGCCCTTTTGTTTTTCGCTCCTCTGTGTGTGTGTGTGTGTGTGTGTGTGTGTGTGTGTGTGTGTGTGTGTGTGTGTGTGTGTGTGTGTGTGTGTGTGTGTGTGTGTGTGTGTGTGTGTGTGTGTGCGTGTGTGTGCGTGTGCATTTGGCGAGTGTGCGTGCGTACGTGCAAAATATAATATAATCCCGGAAAAAAACAGGTGGGTTGATAAGTATGAATCGACCCCAAACTTGAATTGCTCGTTGCGGGACCTTCTCCAAAAGCACTTTCACTTCTGACCATTAGGTGATTTGTGTTCACAGTTCTGGCCCTTTACAAACATCATAGACACAAGGCATTAACAATAAGCATCCATTATCATAGGTAAGGCAAGACAAGGGCATTTTATGTGTATAGCACATTTCAACAAGGCAATTCAATGTGCTTTACACAAAACATCAAGCAAAGGAAACACAATGATACAAGTGTAAATTACATAAGGATGCATAAAACAAAAGAAGTCAACATTAATAGATACAGTTACAGTGCAGAGGAAAAACAAAAGAGGAAAAAAGAAAAACAACTCAAAGGCAGTGGCAAACAGAAATGTCTTTAGTTGTGTTTTAAAAGTCATAAGAGTGGCAGAACCTGCAGTTTTCTGTGAGTTTGTTCCAGATATGTGTTGCATAAAAACTAAATGCTGCTTCCCCACGTTTATTTGTGGTTGTAGGAACAGAAAGCAGACCTTTCTCAGATGACCTGAGAGGTCTGGATGGTTCATGATATCGTACAAGATCAGAAATGTATTTTGTCCCTAAACCATTGAAAGCTTTAATAGACCAACAGTAGTATTTTGAAATCAATTATTTGACACACAGGGACCCAGTGTAAGGATTTAAGAACTGGAGTGATATGCTCCACTTTCTTGGTATTAGTAAGCAGTCGAGCAGCAGCGTTCTGAATCAACTGCAGTCGTCTGATGGATTTTTTTAGGGAGACCTGTAATATAAATATAAGTCAAGTCTACTGAGGATGAATGCATGGACAAGTTTATCTAGATCCTGCTGAGACATAAGGCCTTTAACCTGTGCTATATAGCTTCTTCCCTCCGTTTACTGTGCATTTTTGTGGCCCTGACATTTCTAGTTTTGTATTTATTTGGCTATCACTGGTGGCGTTTATATGTTTATTTAATTAATTTTCAAATACAAGGCAGCCCAGAATTTGCAACAAACTCTGATCAGGTATCAGCTCATAGTCACCATTGTACACCCCCCCACCCCCTTTTTCTTACCGAAAAAAGATCATGCAACACAGTAAAATAGCCTACAGTACATATTCCCAACCTTATAATCCTCCCGTTCCACCCACTTTCACAGTATTGCATTCTCTATTTTACTAGCTGTTGCTATGAGCTTGACAGATCTGGAACAATAATCTACAGAAGCAGATATGCAATAATTCACTGACTGTATCATTGAATATTAATCCTCCCTGCCAACCCAATCTCATAATCAACCTGTGTCCCAACCCATATACGACCAGAGTGGTGTAAAAAAAAAAAAAGCGCAGTGACACAAGATGAAAGAAAAACAAAGGCAAAGGAGAAGGAATAAAGGGGGGAACAGTCTCATTTAGCTGTCATTTTCAGGTTGAATTGAGACAGAATTCAAGTGGTTTGAGAAGGGCCCCAGTTCTTGTTGAAGGAGTGAGGGGAGTTTTTAAGAGAGAATCTCATCTTTTCAAGTTTAATAATATTAACATTTCTTCAAGCCAGTCATCATGTGAGGGAGGGGTGACATGTTTCCACTTCAATAAAATGAGACGTCAAACCAACAGGGTTGTGAAGGCTAAAATATGCCGCTTCATATACATTCCATGGGTTACAGTTGGAATACCAAATAGAAATGTAAGGAGGTTGGGCTTCAGTTTCTCTCCAAAAACAGCCTGGCATATAATGACTATAAAAGGTCTTAGATTGTAGCAGGCTTGGCGCAAATGGACTTAATGTAGGATATGAGCCTATCGATCCTCCAGTATAGTCCTATCACTCACTGAAAAACCTCTTTTAGGGTGTATTATTGGGTTTGAGTTCAAAGTATCAGGTGGGCAACTGAGATTAGACTTTATTCGGTTGGCATCCAGTGAGAGAAGAGAATTCATTTGAGTATCGTAAATGTACTTTCAATGTAATCTGTGTTGTATAATGTGTATAAAATGTTTCTGCCTACACCTCTAGGAATGTCATTACTTAACACATACAGTGCCAAGATCCCGTCTACACGTTCTTTCAAATCCATCGCTTGAGTGCCAGGATTCATAAGAGCCTGTTTACACGTTCTTTTGAATTTTCATTGTTTAATCTGTGATCGCACGGCTGTGTTTATTTCTCATCAACACTTTCGTTTTCCACTTACGTCACACTCACCCGGAGCCGGATGTAAAAAAAAAAAATCATTTCCGGGTCACGTTGTTTTTCTCCGGTGATTTTCGGCCAGAATAAGGAAAAACACGGTTTTTCACACGGTAGAAAAGACAAACGGACAGCTCAACTTCTATTTTCTTTGGTCCGGGTGACTAACAGCCATCGTCGTAGTGTATCACGTCGTTTTCAGGCCGATCAGCGGGCCGGGAATTGTCGAAAACGTCACATCCTTTGAATGACCGGATATGACGTGGGCCTGTTTGGGAGGGGGTGAGCGAGGTGATCAATGTTTGGATGTGCTGCTCTCTACTGGTGGAACAATCGTAGGTGCTTGACAACACAATCAGAGAATGTATTTGAATGAAAAATTACAAAACAAAAAAATTAAAAAACACGCAAATTGCTGGCACAGGGGTGAGTACATTATGAATAAACTCTGGCAGTCAATGTGTTAAAGCACACTGACCACTTACAATCATTATAGCAGTGATTAATGCATTATACAATTAATGTGTTAGAACTATTAGAATTGTTATACACTATGATCCTGGCCAAAAGAAAAGGTCTGTGAGTAGCCAACCAGCAATTATGAAATACAATGTGTGCGCGTGTGTGTGTGTGTGTGTGTGTGTGTGTGTGTGTGTGTGTGTGTGTGTGTGTGTGTGTGTGTGTGTGTGTGTGTGTGTGTGTGTGTGTGTGTGTGTGTGTGTGTGTGTGTGTGTGTGTGTGTGTGTGTGTGTGCGTGCGTGTGCGTGCGTGCATACGTGTGTGTGTGTGCATGCACGTCTGTCTGTCTGTCACCTTCATAATCTCCGATCCACTGTCCCACCGATCCACAGAACAACGGATCCATATTTTGTATGTCAAAATATGATGTCATATTGATGATATCAGAGACTCAGTAGCAGAGATTATGTGCTCCACTTGAGCACACCATTCTAGTTTAATTTTTTACAGTTATATCTGACGCCAGTCTGACACCCACCTATTTGTGTTTTCTTCTATTACAGGCGCACTCCACCAGGGAAGGCATCCGTTCCATAGATAAATATTGTGAACATTTCACTATTTGGAAACCACTGCATGCTGTAGCTCCCTCTCATCAGCACCAGAGTCTCTTCGCTCTCAAACGACAACCGACGCACATGGACCCGCTGACACGACGACCGCCACTCTTGATGACCGACGGTGCAGGTCAGTGCTTTGAACCACGGGGGCTGAATCTTAACCGGTATATAACTCATTCATTGATCTGTGCCAACATCTGGTGCTTCAACCTATAGAGACCCACTAGGGGGTACGACTTCCTGTGACAGTATGAGAGCCGGAGCTTTCCGAGCCCCCTGTGAGCATGTGCCGGCGCTGACGGCATGCACAGCTCACACCCCAGGTGGCCAGAGAGAGGGGCCATGCATTATTGAGGAAGAGCTTAACCCATTAAAGACTGCGGGAACGCATCTGTGTCGTTTTGAGGTTTCTTTGCGCTATGAGCTTGTAGAGCTGCTATTTTTGAAAATGCGTGCAAATCTTTGAATATGGTTTATATATTTATTTAAGTGAACATTTTTAACTCAAATCTTTGCTTCTGGGGGATTCTACAAATGTCTTCTAAATCCTAACAGTTTTTTTTAAACATTATGTTGCTTTATATCAGTGGTTCTCAAACCTTTTCATGTCAAGGACCCCCAAAATTATAAGTATTTGGCCGTGGACCCCCATCTGAAAATATCTTGTTCCAGGGACCCCCAGAAGCAAAGATTTGAGTTAAAAATGTTTATATATATTCAAAGATTTGCACGCATTTTCACATTTTTTTTTTTTAAATAGCAGATCTACAAGGAGTGCCGCGCTATGAGCTTGTGTATCTGCTATTTTTTTTGTGTCACAGATGCGTTCCCGGTCTTAACGGGTTAAGGGACAGAGGTAAGAGTGGATTAGAACGATATTAACCTCCAGAGGAGGGGAGGAAAGGGAGAGGAATGACATGACGAGGATCACCCCTGGCCATTTAAACTGCTTTAATTAAATCCTGGATGAGGAGGCCACCACTCAGACAGAGAGAGATAGAGGAGGGGGGGGGGGGTGGAGTGAAGAGAGGAAGAAGAAGAAGAAGAAGAAAGAGATGAAAATGAGGAAAGCTAGCTTCATCGTCAAAGAGACTGATTGGCAAAATAGAGAATAGGAAATGTGGCCCGGGAAAGAAAGGAGATGAGAGGAGTGTGTGTTAGTGTGTGCGTGTGTGTGTGTGTGTGCGTGTGTGTGTGTGCGCGTCTGTGTGTGCGTGTGTGTGTGTATCTTTTAGAGAGAGAGAGAGAGAGAGAGGGGGAGAGAGAGAGAGGACAGAGAGAGTTGTGAATGCTCGCCAAGCCTCCCACTGTGATGAGGCAGACTAATGAGTTAGCCTTTTGCCATGCCGGTCACACGTGTGCATGGCTGACAGGGACCGGGGCGCGCTGATAAATCAGCAGCAGAAATGAGATTTATAAAAACCTGATCTCCATCTCAACCTCCTGCCTCGCTCCCCGGCCGACCCCCAACACCTCGGTATCCTCCTTCATAGAACTGAGGTGGGGGGTGTGGGGGGGTCTTTGATGTCCAAATTACTGTAGCTTTTGACATTTTTTTCCTTTTGTTTTTTTATTGAGTGAGTATAGATATCTGTTTTTGAAAGGTTACAAAATCATAATTTCTTCTTTAAACAAAAATTCAAGGTCCAAACAAGAGTTTGGATTCTCATCACAGTTGTCACGCTTAAAGGTAGGGTAAGTGATTTTCTTTGGTTAAAATAAGTGTTAAATAGCTCTATATTCTGATAGTACTGATTGCTATAGAGTGTTTGTTCAGTAAAAGGAGTCTCCTCGTCTCTCCAGCTCTTTATAAAACAGAAAATGCATTTTCGTTTCAGTTTCAGTTTCATTTCCAATTTTATCCAATCAGGATAGAGAACTCAATCAGGATATAGATTAAACAAGTGAAATTGGAAGTGATGACACTAAGACATGAGTAGGCAAAATTGGAACTGGAACACTATAAAAATGAAGCTTAAAAATGGGTACTTGGGGGCACGGTGGCACAGTCGGTAGTGCTGTCGCCTCACAGCTAGAAGGTCCTGGGTTCGATTCCCGCAGGGGACGCTGTGGGCGCTGGGGGCGTGTTCTCTCCTCCGCGTCATCAGTGCCCATACCCTAGGTGGGGTTGGCGAAAGGGCCTTTCTGTGTGGAGTTTGCATGTTCTCCCTGTGTCTCCTAGGGTAGGTACCCTCACAAAAACATGCAGTAATCCTGGTCACTATACTGCCTCCCCCTGGCCAGCCGGGGCGCCTGATGGAGGGGAAGGGAACTGGTTGGAATAACGTGTTCCTTCCACGCGCTACGTCCAACCAGGGAAACTCTCCCCTGTCAGGTGACAAGAAGGTCAGTTGGCTCTCATGCATTGAAGGAGGCATGAGCTCGGCCCTGGCCTCCCTAGGTTGGCAGAGGGAAGGTAGTGCCCAGGATTACATAGACAATTGGCACTGGGTGTAAAAAATAGGGTTACAAAATCGTGGGATAAAAAATTTAAAGTAAAAAATGGGTACTTTCTCCTGATTGGCTGAGATTTTGACACCTACTGTAAATTTCTGTTTATTAAAGAGCTGGAGAGACGGGGAGACTCCTGTTACTGGACAAACACTCTATAGCAATGATTACTATCAGAATATAGTGCTTTAACCTTTTAACAAAATACTTTTTGTTTTAACCAAAAGATATCACTTACCCTAATTATTAGTGGTAATATTGTGACCCCGTTCACCGAAAGATTTATTTCTTCTTTGTTTTTCAACAGTCCTCTCTCATACAGTACGTGTGTGTGGGCATGTGTACTTACAGTACAGTATATTATCCAACAATGTTTTTTCCTAAAAGTACTGGATATTATACAGTACAGTAGGTACACATTTATTGGTGTCTGTCTTGGTGTTTTAAATGGTGACTCTACTACTGGAGGCCTCCTTTACAGTGGCATGAATTGTGATTGATCAGCTGTAGCCTGTAGTCAGTGTGTGTCAGATCCATCCAGTGTATTCTATGTCTTAAAGTGCTGGACATGTACTATGGGCTACTGTACAGTTATGTAAGGTACTCAGCATGTACTCAGCATGCCAGTCCAGTCTGAGTACCATACAATTCATTTTTTCACCCACTGTTTTACACCTGTAAACCTGTGATGTTGATTGAAGTTGATTCTGATTCTGAATGAGTCCTTGGACTAAATCCTATACAAACACACACACACACACTTACGCGCGCACACACACACACGCACACGCACACGCACACGCACACACACACACTCTCTCTCTGACAATACTACATCAGGCTTTCCATCTGAGTTACTCTTAGTTAGTCTAATTGGAGTTTTCTCATTATGGCGTATAAAGGGACGCGTCGTCTCGGCATTATCAGTCAACAGATAGTGCGCTTCATTACAGGTGCTATTACAGTGTTCTATTAAGACTAGCTGCCGTCGTGCTGCGAGCTTCGAGGAAGACAGCGTTCTGCATTAAATTACTCCCACTCCTCCGCACCGGCACCGCTGTCTGCTCGGCTCCACCCTCCTGTCTCTCCTCTCTGATCCGTCCAGGGGAGAGGCGGTATAATGGTGCTCTCAGAACAGCATGGCGGTTGGGGGGGGGAGGGGGGGGGGGAGTAGAACACTGCCATGGTAATTATATACTAAGGAACAAGTGCATTCATCATGCGCTCAGGTAGCGAACACACTCTAGTGCATGTGCAAATATACACGGCTTACACGCACAAATGCAGAGTGGGGGAAAAAGTACTCAAATGTTTTACTTAAGTGAAAGTATCAATACTGCAATGTAGAAGTACTCTGTTACAAGTAAAAGCCTGGAATTCAAAATTGACTTGAGTAAAAGTACAAAAGTATTGGTATCAAAATGTACTTAAAGTACCAAAAGCAAAAGTACTGAAATGTTTTAAAATAGCAGATCTACAAGCTCACAACGCGTCGCATCGCGACGCGTTGTGAGCTTGTAGATCGGCTATTTTCAAATAGCCTAGGTATAAAATAGGGCTAAAGTGGTTAATGTATGTTTCTTAACACATTCCATGCCAGAGTTTAATCTCATAATGTACTCACCAGTGCCAGCGTTTTATTGTTGTTTTTTTGTTTTTTTCATGTCGCCACAGACCTCGCTAAATAAGTTAAAAGTGCGCGTTCATTTGGTTCTAAACACACAGCGGATCCGTGAGAAACGGCCAGCGAAAACAGTTTCCAAATGCGAGCCGCCATTTTGAAGATACAGCCGATCAACGGTAAACAGTGATCAGCGAGGAGAAAAACAACAACCGAGAAAATCGAGTTTTAAACAGGATCCCAGACAGGAAGCGGATACGATCGAAAAAACCGGAACCCGAATAATTCTGTTTCCGACCGGAAACCGGAAACGGAAATGGATCAAAAAAATTCGGAAAGTGCACCTGGGGCAAAATCAATGGGAATCGGCGGTTCGCGTAGATCTACGCGACTGGCACGCTGCGGCTTTAAATAGGTTCGCGTAGATCTACGCGATTGGCATTCAATGTGTTAATATCATAATTTATATCTGAAAAGTAACTAGTAACTAAAGTTTCCAAATAATTGTAGTGGAGTAAAAGTACAATATTTGCCTCTGAGATGTAACAGAGTAGAAGTAAAAGTATAGACAATTAGAAATACTCCAGTAAAGTAAAAGTACCTCAAAATGTTACTTAAGTACAGTACTTGAGTAAATGTACTTAGTTACTTTACACCACTGCAAATGCACTACACGTGCACACAACAGCGCGTGTTTGTGTACGCCCATGCAGTGACTGCTACACACCGACAGCTATAATTGCACCATTTTGTTTCAGTCGTACTGTAAATACAGTAGGCTGCCCCCCTGCCCCGAAACGGCGGGAGAATTCCTCTGCCTCCACTTTGCACCCATTGAAGTTCTGAGGGCAGGCGGCCATTAGTATAGGGCAGAGATAGAGCCGCTCTACACAAAAGGTGCAGCCTCCATGTACCGCGTGTAATCTGTTGAAGCTATTGATTTTCCTCGGCCGAGTTTCTAACGGTGTTTACTGTATGTGTTGAGGCCCCGGCGAGGGAGATGAGAGCTGCATTCACAAAAGAGCCGTAGCTCAACACTCGCTGGTTTGGAGGCAGTCAGAGAGGTCAAAGAGATGAAAGTATGTGAAAATAATAAGAGTCATGAAAGCCCCACGGCAAAACCCCATAGCACTGACTACAGTACAACCCCATAGCACTGACCTCAGCCCCAGCACAACCCCATAGCACTGACCTCAGCCCCAGCACAACCCCATAGCACTGACCTCAGCCCCAGCGCAACCCCATAGCACTGACCACAGTACAACCCCATATCACTGACTGCAGTACAACCCTGTAGCACTGACCACAGTATAACCCCATATCACTGACCTCACCCCAGCACAACCCCATAGCACTGACCACAGTATAACCCCATAGCACTGACTCCAATGAATGAATGATAAATGAATCCTCAGTATTAATTAAACTCTTAATTCAATTCAATCTTTATTTCAGACTCAGGGTCCATACAGCAAAACATGACAATCACACAGTAAAAGCAATAAAATAATAAAAAGAAAGAAAAAAACACATAAAAACAGTCCAACTACAGCTTTTCAAAGTCAGTAGAGGCTGTTACGCCAATGTCTCCATATCGTGGAAGAGAACCGAGTAGAACTCTTGACAGGGTTAATTAAAATCTTAATAACATGATTGTCAGACTTTTCAAGACGACATATGAATTTGTACATTAATTTTTGTACATCTTAAGTGTATATTTGTACATCTTAAGTGTGTACAAATGTAACCAAATGGCTACATGTTGGTTACATTTGTACACTCTTGAAGTTACAAATGGATAAATAACTCGGAGCATTTTGCTGTGTACTGTACGTGTCCTTTTTGGAAAGAAAGGCATTATCTGCCATTTGTGTGTTTTGTCATTTTTGTCAACCGTGTAATTTAGTAAGTAAACTTCATTTCACTTTAATTTTCTGCAGTCAATAACACTAGGACACATTCACAAAGCTCTCGCTACCAGCAATTATAAAGTATTATAATACTTTTTTTTGTAACCAGCTTTTTTTATTATTATTATTATTTAAAGCTTTTCAGAGGGGAGAGACATTACATCACATCACTGTGTATGGGCAAACAGTTCACACAAAATCCCACAGTAGCATACAGAAGTGTATCTTTTCAGTACATAGATTGTCCTTCAGTGGTCATTAATGTACTCATGTACTGTATAGTTTGCCTGCTACAATAGCAGTAGTGACAGTCTCTTCCTCTGATCTGGCGGTCAATACATTTATAATGTATTAAAAGTGCTGGTCATAATGCATTATAAGCTCAGTGGAACAGCACATTATAACTACCTTGACTTAGTTAGTTATAAAGTGTCTCTGTTGTTATGCATAATTGCAAACATTTATAACGAGTGTTATGAAGCATTATAAGTGCATTATGATGCATTAAAATGCACTATAGACCCAACCTTTAAGTAACCTGGTAGTTATAATGTGCTGTTATAATGCATTATGACCAGCAATTATACATTATATTATTATAAGTTATAATACTTCATAAACCTTTTTATAAGTTGTTATGCATAATTATACACATTTGTAAAAAGTGTTATAATGCCATATAAATGGATTATAATGCATTGTAAATGTGGTTATAGCGCAATATAGACCTGACCGTAATATAAAGTCTCACCATGAATTTTCCTCTGGGGATCAATAACAGCTTATCTTATCTTATCACATGCTACTATAATGTGGATCATTATATCCACCACATATTACATTTCTTTCCCCGTATATGTTATTCCATCATGTATCCATCCCCTCGTCTCACCAGAGAGATCCGTCTCTTGAGCTGTATCCTTTTTTTTTTAATGACTATAATACGTGATTGACGTGGCTAAATGTGCTTCATCTCAGAGGCTCCGGGCATTCATGGTTAAATATTATGTAAATTGCACTGAATTAGAAAGGAAAAAAGGAAGGTAAAATATGTAGATATGTACAACAGAAATGAATAATAATAATAAAAAAAGAGAGAGGGAGAGAAAAAAAGACGTAGCTACGGAATATAACGCTGAAAGAGACACAAACAATGATACATGAAAGGTAATGAAATCAAAGCCCCCCCCCCCCCCCCCCCCTTCAAAATAATAACAAAAAGACAAGCAGTGAGAGGAAAGAGCAATAAACAAGGCATTTTTCAAAAGTAATATGGCTGTGGGAAAAAAAAGGAAAACAAAAGTGTGTTTAATAGAAAGAAAAAAAAACGTCAGTAGTTTCATACACTAAAAGCAGCTGCTGTTTTCTTAATCCATTAAGACCTGGAACGCATGTTTTTTATTTGAGCTTAAAAGCATGTGAAAATGTGTGCAAATCTTTGAAAATATATTCTTTAAAACGAACATTTTTAACTTAAAACCTTTGCTTCATGGGGGTGCCTGGAAAAAAATATTTTGAAATGGGGGTCGGCGGCCAAATACATATAATGTTGGGGGTCCTTCACAGGAAAAAGGTTGAGCACCACTTTTTCAGAAAACTGTTTAGAAGACATAAAGTAGAATCGGCTTCAGGTCTTGATGGGTTAATCAGGTCCCGCGGTGTGGAACACCCATCTTTTAAAAAGCACCACTCCAGACCAGTCATTCAACAGAATGACAGCCTGTCTTAAGCTGCTATTTTGCCAAGCTGGCTGCGCGACACATTGAGCTGATAGCCCTTTCCATTTGCTAATGATTAGTCTGGTGCCTTGGTGTATAAGGGCGGTTTGTATCCACTCCACATTGGATGATGGTATTTCATCGAGGAGAGAAGGAGGGTTTACAAGGAATGTGGAGAGAGGCGTCAAGTGTCCCTATTATCCATTCACTGAGATTCTGTCCTCTATTTTGTTTTACAGGAGCAGACACTGACCTCTTCTGATTGATTGATTGATTGATTGATGTACTTTATTTAGTAAGACATGAGAAAACAGTACATGGAATTACAATTCACAATACAAGGTCTACTAAACTGGATAACTCTTAAAGCACTAAGCTTGTTTAAAATGAGATCCCCACGCACACAAATCATGATGACATAGACAGACAAATATACACTACTATACAGAACGTCATACGATCAGCTTACAGGTTACTGGTATGAGACATAAGAAATATGTACAAAAGGGGTGGGGGGGGGTTAGGTTAAGACTTTGACAGGGGCCAGTTTGGAATTGCAGCCTCCTGAAGGTGATTCTTAGGGCAGTTTTGAAAGTGAGTAGGGTTTTACACTCCTTTACTCCTTTTGATAGGGCATTCCACATTTTTGTTGCATAGCATGAGAACGAGTTAATTCCCTTTGTTTAACATTTACAGTGTTCTCTGCCAGTCTTGACTTAACCGAGTTAATTATTGTAACCCAGCATACTGTAGTAGCCTGAAGCCACTGCTTCAGATCTTTGATTGTTTATTTTAATTTCAATTGTTCTGGAACAGAACAAGACAGGTGAACTACAATTGCAAGGACATACTGGTGAGACAAGACAGGAAGCAACAACTAGGGCAGACAGGAAACACTACCACAACACTACAAAATACAGGTACAAGGAGAACAGGGAACAATACAACAGAAAGAGTGGCCTAAAGGGTCCAATACCATATAAGGCAGTCAAGGCC
>NC_137625.1:24250834-24265834 GCF_963280865.1 Gymnoscopelus braueri
CCAATACCATTCAAGGCCTAAATAATAAAGTCACAGTCCACGGTCGGAGGAGCGGACCGTGACAGTTTTCACTGTTTTGCCAGTGATTTGGGGGTGGCCCACTTGCAGTACCCTCATGACCCACCAGTGGTCCCTGGCCCACAGGTTGAGAACCACTGTACTAGATCAATTACAAATAACAAAATATAGCTGCAAGCAGCGATAATACGGGGCCAGGGAATGCAGAAAGAAAACAGAAAGAAGCAATGATAAGTAATATGCACAATAAGCCATAGAAACATAGAAGAATGAACTTGAGAGAATGAAGACCATGCAATTAACAAATGAGCATTTTAAACCCTCACTAACCCTAACCTCAGTAAAACAACGCCTAAGCCTATCCTCAAGAAACACTATGTGTAAACACAAGAATGTCAAATCATGATCACCTCAATAGATTGTCGCGGATAGGGGTCGGACCAGCGATTTACGGACTCTGAGGTTGCCTCTCTTCTCATTGAGCTAGATATATGGCCTCCCTGGTAGTGTCTGTTGATAATTATAAGTATTTCCGTCCATTATGAACCAAGCCTCTGTGTCCCGAACAACTCTAGATCACTGGTTCACAAACCATTTACCAATAAAGGCATTTTTGTGTCTCCTCGGAACGAAAACTAGTGAAAGTAGCCGATCTACAAGCTCACAAAACGTTGCTATCTGAAAAGTTGTGAGATTGTAGATCGGAGAGAGAGAGACATGGAAACGGAATAGATTGAAGAGATAAGGATAATTCCTTTAACAGGTCCGTTCATGAAAGTCCTTGCGGTCTTGTTTCCAATGAGGGCCTGTGAGCAATTAGGGGTTAAGAGTCTTGCTCAGGGACAAATTTCATTTGCTGGCCTGGCCTGGGGCAACTAGGGCCTCTGGCTCCCTAGGCTGGCTCACTAACCACTCAGCTATGGCCACCCCTCAAGAGAGAGAGAGAGAGAGAGACATGGAAACAGAATAGATTGAAGAGAGAGAGAGAGAGAGACATGGAAACAGAATAGATTGAAGAGAGAGAGACATGGAAACATAATAGATTGAAGAGAGAGAGAGAGAGAGATGGAAGCAGAATGGATTGATTGGACATCTCAACCTATTGCCATTAACAGGAATCGAACCCTCATCCTTCGGATTGACAGGCTGCAACACTACCTATAGTGCTATAGCTTTGTCCAGGCTAAGGTTGTCTGTTGAAGATAAAAGTGAACCAGTGAAAGCAGCCGATCTACAAGCTCAGAAACACGTTGCTATCTGAAAAGTTTTGAGATTGTAGATCGGCTATTTTCAGAATGAAGTATGTCATACATTGCAAAAACATACCTTCTCAGATAAGCATTTCATGTTATCTTTATCAATTGCATATGTATTCATTAATACAGTCTTGTTGTTTGCAATGCACTTTAAATGAAGTCTCCACCAAGTGAGGCTTGAACCGGCAACCTTGATGTTGTGAAACATTCACTTAAGCGGGAAGCCATTGGACCAACAGACCTGATCCAGTGAAAACGGAGGTCAAACAGATGATACCATTTTACGCAAATAACTGAAAAATCCTGGGTTTAAGTGTTTTTCAAACTGCTCAAAATTGCGGACAATGTAAGGGTGGAGAGAGAGAGATGGAAACGGAATAGATTGAAGAGAGAGAGACATGGAAACATAATAGATTGAAGAGAGAGAATCCAATCCATGGGAATAGGCCAGGTGGACTGTTGCTGTTGCTCACTTTCTACAAGAACATAATTATGTCAGAAAATTGACAAACAAATATTGTTAAGCATTTAATGTTATTTTTAACAATTGCACATGTATTCACTGATACAGTCATGTTGTGTGCAATGCAACTTTAATGAAGCCTGCATCAAGTGAGGCTTGAACTGGCAACCTTGGTGTTGTGAGGCATTCGTTTAAGGGAGAAGGCATTGGACCAACAGACAGAAACTGTGAAAAAAGAGATCACACAGATGATACAGTTTCACGCAAATAGCTGGAAAATCCTGGGTTTAAGTGTTTTTCAAACTGCTCCAAATTGTGGACAATCTAAGGGCGGAGCTTACTGGTCAACGTGATAGATGTGTTCCTCATGAGTCAAGGCACATGTGTAAGCAGGTTTAATGGCTGTCGGCCAAACGAGGCATGACTTTTGCCTGTTTAAAGTTTGCATTTTCAAAAAATCGCTATAGCGCCCCCCTTTGACCAATTGGAGTAAGATTGGTTTCAGTGATATTTGGAATGACCCTCAACATTACCGCAAAGTTTCAAAGAAATGTGAGTCTGCATGTATGTGTTAGGGGCAGATGAATAATTGTCATAAAACTGCAATATTCATTGGCTCATTAAAGCTTCATTTTTTCACTTATGGAAAATCTTTTGCACATGTTTTTCGGCATAGGTTCAAAGTTCATGTGTAAAACGTTTCGTGCAGATTACTAAAAAATCCCAGGAGGAGATAGGTTTTAACTGTTTTTCATATTATTCAAAATGGTGGGAGATCTAAAGGTCAGAGGTCAAAAGTCAGAGTGTGAAAGTTGTTGATCATGAGTAGACGCATATGTATATTGAAGTTTCATGGCTGTAGGTCAAACAGGGCATGAGTTGTACCTGTTCAAAGTTGGCATTTTGCTATAGCGCCACCTTTTGACGAAAGATTGTGAGAATTATTTCTTGATAGTTTTTCATGACCATCTACCATATGGCCAAGTTTCGTAAAAAGCGTATGCACGGTTCAGCCAGAACTGCCAAAAGTGGGAGAAGAAAAAAGAGGGGAACATTAAAACAGGTCCAGAGCTGAGCTCTGGCCCCGTAATAACAAAGGTAGACCTTTGTTATTTGTCATACTGTCCTGATCTGTACTGGTGGGGCCCACAATAAGTGGTTCAATGATCTGCCATTGATTGATTGATTGATTGATTGATTGATTGATTGATTGATTGATTGATTGAATACTTTATATAGAAAATACATGGAAACAGTACATGGAAGTACAATTCACAATACAAGGTCTACTAAACCGGATCGCTCATAAAAGCACAAATGGCTTATTTAAAATGAGATCCCCACGCACTCAAATCATGATGACATTTAAGAAAACAGACAAATATACACTACTATGCAGAACGTCGCCATACAATCAGCTTACAGGTTACTGGTATATGAAAAACAAGAAATATGTACAATAGCCATGGCCTTTTCTGAAGTGGTATGCATGACCGGCTCTACTCTGTACTGTAAGGAGCATCTCCATCCACAGTTAAATTACATGGACAACCATTGTCAGTCTGTCTGTTCCCATACACCCTTCACCTTTCAGAGAATGCATTCATCACGGCCACCTCTCCATTGTACTGTAGGCCTACTTGTTTTGCTCAGGTTGAGAGAACCATTACCTCCTTGCATGTTCAGTATGTGTGCAAATCTGTTTGAGTGTGTCTGTCTGAAGGGGTGGGGTGGGAGGGGGGCATTTGTTGATGTACTGTATAGAGAGAGAGAGAGAGAGAGAGAGAGAGAGAGAGAGAGAGAGAGAGAGAGAGGGAGGGGGGGGGGGCAGCCTTTTTCTCACTCATAGATATTGAGCTGCTGTCCTTGTACCGCAGAATCAGATTCAATCAAATCTGCCACAACCATGTTTACCCAGCCACAAATACACCAAAACGCACACATAACCACACTCACGTGCACAAGCACTCATTGTAGACACACACACACACAGAAAAATACAAATGCATTTGCTGTATTCTGTGCAGAACAACCACTCCACCATCATCATCATCATCATGGTTGTCAACACCACCACCAAAGCCACCACTTCCATGGCATGTAGTCATGATGACTGTTATTTAATATCATGTCAGCTCTCTCTCCAGAGCTATATAACTATAACCCTCCAGTTATAATGGCTCAAAACTCTCTGTGGAAATTACAGACTGGTTGCAGCTTCCAACGCTGACCACGAACCACACTGCCGCTTAACACGGCTTCCAGCGACACGACCACAGGGCCCTGTTCAACCAGTGTTTAAGCCTGCCAGCCCGGCCTTGGGTTGCTTCTACAGCAGCCCTACAGCGAAGTTACAGTTGATATAGGACATGCAAAGCTATGTGTGGAAGACGAGACAACACAGGTTATGATGGACCCCGTTATCAGTAAGTACATGTACTCAAGTACTGTACTTTAAGTGCAATTCTGATATTTTTTACTTTACTGGAGTATTTCCAATTTTCGGTACTTTTACTTCTACTCCACTACATCTCAGAGACAAATATTGTACTTTTACTCCACTATAATTATTTGAAAACTTTGGTTACTTAAGTACATTTTGATACCAATACTTTCTTACTTTCTAAGTACATTTTGAATTCCGGACTTTTACTTGTACCAGAGTATTTCTACATTGCAGTATTGGTACTTTTACTTAAGTAAAACATGTGAGTACTTAATTCCATCACTGAACCCTAGTGTGTCTATAATGGACATGTCATTATGCGAAAATCCAGTGAAAATAGCTCACAACACACCAACATTTGGTGTATTTGGTGTAGAGGAAAAAAGGAGGAGGGGTTCCAAGTACAGACCCCTGGAGGACCCCGCCGGTCAATGAAATACAGGGTTTAAAGGATCTACACCATGAATTTAAAAAATAATAATAATATTTAATATCATATTGTTTATGTCCCTCAAACATTTTTCAAAAGGTTTGAGCCTAAATCAAGCCTCAGATATACTCATTCCAACTAACTTCTCTCTGGTTTATAAAGCACTTTCACCTGCAATACCACATTGTCCTCTTTGGCACGGGGCGCTATTGAGCCAGTTTGTATGCAAATAAGAAAGACATTTTTATTTATTTTTTAACTGAAACACGGGAGGGATTGTACCCTGACGTGACGTCATGTCAGGGTGAAAATCAGTTTGTCCTGTTTTGAGACCAATTTACAGAAAACCCCAGATTTGCTGTGAAAGCCTGAGTGTTAAAACAGGGGTATTTTTGGGGATAGAAGAGAGGTACGGGAGACCAAAAACACACAAAAAAGAAGAAAAAGTGGTGTAGTCCCTTTAAGTGATTAAGATCTCTTCTCTACTTTAGCACACTCCACATTGTCTAGCGAATTCAGTCGAAGTCTTGAAAGCTATTTTCATTGTTGTTATGTGAAGGTAACGGGCGGAGCAGAGGGAGGCATTGCAGATGTCGGAAACGTCTTCGAGACGGTTTAAAGTTACGTCTTGGTCCTCCTCCGGTGGGGGGGGGGGGCGTGGCTCAGGTTTGCGCGTTGCACTGAGCGTATGAACATGAGCGATGCTCCTCCCCCTCCCCTCCCCCTCTCTTTGAAATCAAGAAGAACGGCTTGCATGATTGAACTCCTGTCTTTCATTTCTCCCCCTTCAGTCGTTTCCCTCTGATTGAATGTGTTTTATCTATTCATGCGGGGGACAGAGCAGAGGTGAAGAGGAGTGGGGGGGGGAGTGCACTGATGAAAGCGGTCTCTCACTCCGTCGGTCTCCCTCTCATTCTGTCTATCATTTGTTTGAGTCGTCTCATCAAACGGCACTGAATAGCAGACGTAATGCTATCTCCTGTACCTCCACCTCAACCCCCAACTCCATGATTACAACTCTCGTCTCACCCCATTTTCTACCCTTACCATCGTTGTGGTGGCCCCCCATCTCTATACCTATACTGCCAGCAACGGCACCCAATCACTGCCTCACAATAACCCCCCCACTGACCTGTGACCTAATCACCAGGGCAGCGCCACACACAGGCTCATAACCCAATTACAACTAACAACCAGTTATTGATTTTGTTAGGCAGTGGAAATCCAGCCGTTGGATACTCGGTTGATTAGCCTCTGACCAATCAAATGGTTAGCTTGCAGCAGGTCAAGTTTAGGAATGGGTTGAGTGTGGTTTAATTGATTCTTTTTTAGTTAAGGTTATGCACTATTGGTATGGTTCATTTTAGACATTGTGTTTGGTGTGATTTTATTAAATAATGTTAGTTACTGTTAGGCACTGTTAATTAGGTTTTGGCTTGGTTTGGTTTGGTTAGGGTAGGGTATGGATATGGGAAAGGCAGTCACTCATGCGGAGTTCTGAGAGCATTTCCTTTGTCAATGGTGTCTGACGGCTGCCAGTGTGGCATTTTAACAGAGGAAACGCAGTTGAGACTGTAGTTTTAATCTGGGAGTGGATGGATCCATTCAGGCTAAAAAACTAAAAGTCTCACCAGTCACAGGATGTACGCTGTCACAACAAAGTCGGGGTTCCAAGTCCCAAATTGGCCACATCATCGCAACGTCGATGGGAAAAAGAAACGAGAAAGAGACGTTCAAAAGAAAGGAACGGAAAAAAAACGGTGCAAATTGAAAAGCACGAACGGTAGGACGGCGGGGCGACGGGAAAGAAAGGCAAGATGGGAGTTAGAGATGGGGCTAGACTAGAGATATGTTTAAAGGGTGTGAGGGAGATGGATAAGGGGAGGAGTGGAGAGAAAAAGCGAGGTGGGGGAGAGTAGATAATGAGAAGAAGATAGAGGGAGAGAGAGGAGGAATGAGAAGATAGAGACCATTTCGTATTCCGTCAGACGCGCCGTGGCTCATTCATTATATTCCCCAGGCAATTACCCAGGCCACCTGCTTTGTCTCTGCTCTCATTGTTTCCATCTCTCTCCCTATCTCTCTCTCTCTCTCTCTCTCTCTCTCTCTCTCTCTCTCTCTCTCTCATTTTCCCTCTCATTCTCCATTTCCTCTGTCGGTCATTGTCTCTCGTTCGTTTCGTTCGCTCCCCTCACCCGTTTCTGTGTGATACTCTGTTTTTGCCAGTTCTCATTCTCCTCCCTCACTCCTCTCTCTTTATTTCCATTTGCATCATCTTTCCGCCATGCTTGCTATCTTTTCTTTTCCTTTCTTTTTTTTTGTCTCTGCTTGGTCAATGTGAAAACACAGAGGAGTGGTGTGTGTGTGTGTGTGTGTGTGTGTGTGTGTGTGTGTGTGTGTGTGTGTGTGTGTGTGTGTGTGTGTGTGTGTGTGTGTGTGTGTGTGTGTGTGTGTGTGTGTGTGTGTGTGTGTGTGTGTGTGTGTGTGTGTGTGTGTGTGTGTGTGTGTGTGTGTGTGTGTGTGTGTGTGTGTGTGTGTGTGTGTGCGCGCGCGTGTGTGCGTGTGTGATGCTAGGCCAGTGCTAATGAGCTCAGCTCTTGCATTTTAGCTGGATGCCAGGATTTGGCTAGCTGCCGTTCTCAACTTCAGCATTCTAATTCATCAGCTGACTCAAAGGATTAAACCTCAGAGCTGCATCCCACTGTGCTTATCTTTTACCGCTATGCTCCGAGGCCTAAATTAACCTATATGAAATTTGAATATAGGTAGTTGAGGAGAATGCAGTGTTTGGGATACTGAAATGTAACAAAATTCTGAACCTATAAAGCTCACGCCAAATGTAACCTAGCTGTGCCGTGCACATGTCTTGTGAAATGTCTTTGCATTTGTGGCACTCTGTAGAGGCCCATGCGATTACAATTTGGGGATGTTGGAAGCCAATTACTGTCAAACAATATTGAACTAGAAAGGTGCAATTTGGGGAAATTGCAAGGGTGGTTGCCTTGATCCCTCCGTGCCGCTGGGACTCGAGGGAATCCTCCGGGAGACGTTGTGGTTAGAGGCCAAGCAACATGCCATTCAAATTTGGTTCTTATCGGATTCTGGGTTCATGATATATGGCGTTTTGTTTTTAAGATATAGGCCCCTCCCACTAATTTTGCAAGCCAATTACATTCACCTCACCCCTTAGATCATGTGCAAGCAATTTGGACGGGATTGAGCCCCCAAAAATCATGTTTTTTACGGTTAAATCTTTCGTATTTGTGGTGCTCCCTGTGGGTGAAAGTGGAAATGCTTTTGGCACCGCATTGAGTACACAACAACAGTTTATTAAACAAAGAAATATCAACTCTGTTCATATAATCTCAGCTGTGTTTGAATCAGAAGCTCTCGTCTAAACAACAATTTAGCTACAATTGCCACCACTTGCCACCGCTCTCGAGCATGCAGCGCACCCTGTTGCTATGGTTCTGCTGCTATGATGAAGTGGCTGTCTGAGCAGAAGGTCAGAGGTCAGGTCCCAGCTGCCCCGGGCCCAGCAAGGGGTGGCAGGGGGGAACGAGTGGGTTTGGCCGTGGGACAGCAGAGGTGTCATTAGGACACAGTGGGCTCTAGCATTAGACCTCATTACTGCTCTTTGACGGATCTGCCCAAATTACAGCCTGGCAACTAAGGCACATCTGCCGACGAGAACCATAATAACTGGAGATGCTCTGCTCTCTCGTTCTCTCTTTCTGCATTCACTGTGTTTTACAGCTCTCCACGCACATGTTTGCTCACCCTCTCTCCATTCCACACCATTCCACTCCACTCATGTGTTGTTTTGAAATTTAAAAAAAGCGTAATGGGCCATTATGCTGTACTGTTCTGAAGTCCAGGGTGAGCCCAAACACAGAACACAGACACAGGAAGGTCAAGGTGAGGTTTAGAGACGACATGACAATTCATATTGTGACGTACTTCCTAGAGAAACAGGGGCTGGCCGTGTCTCAGCAAATCACTGCGATGGGGGCGGGGTTAAACTCGAACGGAGTTTTTAAACTCCAGACGCTTTGCTGATGAACGTCTTGTATCTGGATATGAGGACTGATTTGGGGCGTTGGCGACTACCATGCCCCGCCTGTATGTCACGTCCACATTCCACGATGTAATAGGGGAAAAAAATCAAACAAGGCAGTGCTGAATCAAGTTTCTGTTACTACATTGCTTATTTCTCACCTCAAATGTTTCCAGAAATATGTTTTAGGGTACTGTTTAACTTTATAAAAGAGATAGTTTGTACCGCGGCAGCAGCCATGTTTGTTTCATTCCACAGCACCTCCCTCTAGCGTCTAGCACCATGAATCATAGCTCTGTGTTGGGAGAATCAACAGGGATTTATATGTCACTCACTTATACAGGTTGGGATTGGGAGATTGGTTGGCAGGTGCATGTCATGATATTATTGGTTGAAATGGGTTACCTGCTGATGTAATGAGGATCGAGGCTGGAGTGACAGGCAGATTGGCAGGCAAACAGGAAAGACAGAACACACAGAAACACTAGGGAAGATACTACGCCACGGCCATTGCAGTCACATACAGTATACAGTAAAGTCCAGTATGCTGTACCAAAAAGCATTTCCCACTGGCCCAGATTATGCGATTCTAAAGAAAATAGACAGCATATGACATCTACCTTTTTATTATTCCCCAATCATATAAAAAATCATACATACTCCTTGGAGCACAGGTCTCCACCAGGCCAGGTTGCCTACCCAGGGCTGTCATAGCAAATTGGAATAAGATCGGATATATCTGACTCATAAAATGTTATCATAATTCTGTCCCCAGAGATTATGTGTACAGATTTATGTGAGTTTTGGACAAAGCAAAAAGTCTGTTTTGCATCCCGGTTGTGTGTGCAAAGTTCCATGCTGATCGGTCCAACGGTGCCAGAGATTAGCTGTTCACAGACAGACGGACGGACGGACGGACGGATAGACGGGACAAGACCGGAGCAAAAACATAGTACGTCCGGCCTGGCGGAGACGATGAAAAGTGTTTCCTTAGCCGTTCACTGGGTATATTATACATGCATACATTCATACTCACAAGCAATGCTGCAGGCTTTAAACAAAAAACACAAGGGAGCGTTAATTCCAGCGTGCGGATATACAGTATATTTTCTCATCTTTTTGTGTACTATAATTCTTTCATCCAGCAGCACCTGGCCTACTTAATTTAGATTGTGGATGGGCACACGACTGTTCCTTACGTGCTACACATCCCAGATTGTAGGCATTCTTGTATTCCAGTTCATCATTAATGTTTTTTTTTGTGTGTGAGAGTGTGTGTGTGTGTGTGTGTGTGTGTGTGTGTGTGTGTGTGTGTGTGTGTGTGTGTGTGTGTGTGTATGTGTGTGTGCGTTCCATGTCTTTGCTATTGGTTCTAGACTTCCCTCGATGTGCCCCATAAAGCAGACATGATGGACATCTGTGTAACCCGTGGAGGGCGTGAACCCCAGCTCTCCGTCTTATCCTGCAATCGCTGGCCTATTGTCTTGACCCCGTCCAAATGGCAGCCTTACAGAGATCAAACCTTGTATCCGAGGCTTGAAACAGATTTATAGGGCAATGGGAACACTGTTCTCGTTCAGGGATATATTTTCCATGACTATAATCTCAACTGTGTCTGCTGAAATCCTCCATAGACCGCGATTTAGATCTTTTTCTTATTGTTGGTTCCATGTCAGATATGGTGCAATGGGACCAAAGCACAAAGATCAGCCTAGACAGATGGGGAGTATGTGACCTGCAGCCCATTCTCTCGTCATGCTGTGTAATTGGCAGACTGTGAAACTACAGTATGTCATTTCAAGTTGTCTTTGTATAATAATACACTGTACTAGATTATTGTGACACAAAAACAGTTCAGATGTTGACAAAAGCCTTGGATGATTTGCTTTGGAAGTTAATCAGCCATTGCCAAATCTTGACCATCAGTCACACACACAAAAAAAAGCTTTTGCTCACAATATAATGGTTTCTGTGTTTGGGATGGGTGAAATGGCCGTGAAAGATGGTCACAATGGCTGTGTAGGAGCTGTAAATAAGGTTATCCATCGCTCTTACTGAATTGTGCAACTGAGTGGCAGAGAACACGCTTTAAAATCGAAAGATATTGTCCTCTCTATTCAAGTACATTTTGGTTCGGCCTACTCCAGTATACATTCTCCCATTGTTATCCACTTTCAACCTGGCCTTCAACTCTGGGATTCTGCTTTGAATATAATGTCATTGCTTCTTCTCCATCAATATCCTATAGACGAATCCACAGACGCGCTGCCTGTAGCTGCCTGTAGGCGGCCATTGCTGCGGTGTCGCGGTGTAGGAGCGTTGACACCGCAGCTATGGCTGCCTACAGGCAGCGCGTCTGTGGATTCGTCTATAGGTGGTTGTGTGCGCTATAATCAGGTGTGTCTGTTTCTGTGTCTTTGTTTATGGAACTGGTCCCCTGTGGTCCCTGTATTGTACAATCGTTCTTGCACAGGGAACATTCACAGACATTCTTGCTTTCTTCCATTTCAAGTGTTCTATAGTGTGGAATGGTATGTGTCCTTGAAGCCCAGCGGCCAATGCACTCACTGGCTTTAGTTTAATGAACGGAGCTAAAGTATGCTCAGCAACCATATAGTGAAGGGTGTGTAGCCGTACTTATAGGACTACACACACACACACACACACACACACACACACACACACACACACACACACACACACACACACACACACACACACACACACACACACACACACACACACACACACACACATTCTGTAGGTCGAGAGGCAAACACACACTCCCACAGTTGGATGCAGGCCTACCGGAGACCAGAGGGTTAGAATCATCAAGGCCCTTCATAGGCTAGAAACTCTGCAAGATCAAGGCTCGCCATTGGCTCGAGGCTTGTTTAGATCTAGACCACCATTGGCCCTGTGGCATTCACTCATCAAGGCCACGGATTCGCTACAGGCTTATTGGAACAGTCATTTGGAGTTTTTTCACAAACAAGCATATAGGGCATGACGGTAAAAAGAAAACCAGATATTTTATGTAAGCAGACCACATCGTTTCATGGGTGCTGTTGCTAACCCTTTGAATCCGGGAACGCATCTGTGTCATTTTCTTTGGCTATTCAAAAATAGCAGATATGCAAGCTCATATGCAGCGCTACGAGCTTGTAGATCTGTTTTTTTGTTGTTGTTTAATCTTGATTTTTTTTTTGGCAAATCTTTGAATATTTTTAAAGCGAACATTTGTAACTCAAATCTTTGCTTCTGGGGATTCTACAAATGTCTTCTAAATCCTATCTATGTTGCTATATCAGTGGTTCTCAAACTTTTTTCATGTCAAGGACCCCCAAAATGATATGTATTTGTCCCCCCCCCCATCTCAAAACATTTTGTTCCAGGGACCCCCAGAAGCAAATATTTGAGTTAAAAATGTATATTTTATATATAAATATATATTCAACGATTTGCACACATTTTCATGATTTTCAAGAAATTGCAGATCTGCAAGCTCATAGCACTCGGTGCCACGCTATGAGCTTGTAGATCTGCTATTTTTTTTTAAGCCTAAAGAAATCTGAAGTGACACAGATGCGTTCCCGGCTGGAATGGGTTAAAGCAGCTGCCCAGCAGCTTTCTCTGCCGGGCAGCTGATAAAACGCCATCTCTCCTACAGCAGGACAGCAGCATGTGCCCAAAAACCACCCTAACAACCTCCCAAGGATCCCTTTGCACTCCCCGTCCACCTCCGCCACCCCCACACTATACAGCAGCGGTTCCCGACCTCTTCTGGCTCACATGAAAAGTCTCAAACAGCGACTGCGGCCGAGACCCATCTCGCTTTGTGGCAGCGGTGGCCTAGTGGTTAGAGGGGCGGCCTTGATACCGGAAGGTCCCTAGTTCGATTCCCCAATTCATCACATCAATCATGAATCACCGCTGAATAGCCCTTGAGCAAGGGCAAGGCTTCCATGCACGGTCTGGCTGTAAATAAGTTTCGCACTTAGTCCAACACCCTGGGTAAACAACAAACTTTGCTTTGCTTTTGCTTTGCTTTGCTTTGCTTTGCTTTGCTTTGATGGGTGGGATCGTTTTCTGAGCATGTTCCAGAGCAGTGGTGTAAAGTAACTAAGTACATTTACTCAATGACTGTACTCCAGTACAATTTTGAGGTACTTTTACTTTACTGGAGTGTTTCCAATTGTCTATACTTTTACTTCTACTCCACTACATCTCAGGGGCAAATATTGTACTTTTACTCCACTACAGTTATTTGAAAACTTTAGTTACTAGTTGCTGTACTTTGCAGGTATAAATTATTACATTATAAAACATACATTAACCACTTTAGCCTTATTTTATACCTAGGCTATTTGAAAATAGCCGATCTACAAGCTCACAACGCGTCACAACGCGTCGCATCGCGACACGTTGTGAGCTTGTAGATCTTCTATTTTCAAACATTTTAGTACTTTTACTTTTGGTACTTTAAGTACATTTTGATACCAATACTTTTGTACTTTTACTCAAGTCAATTTTGAATTCCTGACTTTTACTTGTAACGGAGTACTCCTACATTGCATTATTGATACTTTTACTTAAGTAAAACATGTGAGTACTTTTTCCACCAGTGTTCCAGAGCATGTTCAACGGTCAATCAATGTGTGAGTGTGTTCCGGCTTGGATCAATGGAACTAACTAACTACCATAGTATCATCCTATAATTCTACAAAGCTCTGTGCGGTGAGCCCAAAATCTCTTTTGCCCGGTTCTCCTCAGTGGCTGGAGCAATTGATCTGCATTTGCACACAGCCATTGACCATTACCATGTGCACGGAACACCAAAGCCTGTTTTTCGCTTTCCCCAAATGTCAGCTGTTTATTAGCGTTTTTGTGTTCGCTGGCTCCCAGGTTGCCAAATCATGTGCGCGAAACAAGCGCCGGCGTTGCCACATCCGTGAAACAAGCGGACCATGTGGGTGTGGCTACTCATATCCCCCGACGGGTATGGTCTAGTACTTTTAAGTTCCTATTTGTCTGTATCACAATGAAAAATACATTTTCAAGGTTTAAAATACAATGACAAGTGTTTCCATTTTCATTAATGTTATGTTAAAATCACATACAGGTTGGGTATCGCTGAACTGTAGGAATCTATTACCAATGGTAACAGATTCCTATGGTTGTAACATGGTAAGTTACCATGGTTACAGCTGGCAACAGCTCTGCTCACTGATCACTCGCCCACTACAACCCAAACCACCCACCATCAATACCAGCACTACCACCCTGTACCACTCCACCACCTCCTCTCTCTATGTGTCTCTGTGTGTCTCTGTGTCTCTACAGTATGTCTCTGTCTCTGTAATGTCTCTGTGTGTCTCTGTGTGTCTCTGTGTCTCTACAGTATGTCTCTGTGTGTCTCTGTGTCTCTGTATGTCTCTATGTCCCTGTCTCTGTATGTCTCTGTATGTCTCTGTATGTCTCTGTAATGTCTCTCTGTGTGTCTCTGTGTCTCTACAGTATGTCTCTGTGTGTCTCTGTGTCTCTGTGTCTCTAGTCCCTGTCTCTGTGTCTCTGTATGTCTCTGTATGTCTCTGTAATGTCTCTGTGTGTCTCTGTCAGTGTTGGTTTATATTACTTAGGAGAGTAATATGTTACTTATTACTTATTACTCCTTTGAAAAGTAATAATATTATATTACTTATTACTTGGAATCAAGGGTAATATATTACATATTACTTTATATTACTTTCCCCGCGCCCCCCCCCCCCCCCGCAAAAGAAAAGACGTGTACAGTTTTTAGCCTTTTTGTTGCTGCTGCAAATTCCATATTTGGAATTGGAACAATAATTATCCTTACAGGAACAACATCAATCTAAACTGCACACACTGGCTGCAGCCTCTCAAAAAACTGTATTGTATAAACATAACAAAAAATTAAGTAAACATTTCTTAATTTCTTCAACATATCTTACACCAGTCAATAAATAATTAGCCAAAGTGCAAAACTGTAAACAAGTCAAACAAATAAATACAAAATAAAGCAGCAGTCTCTCTGACCTTTTAAACTTTCAAATGCAAATAAAATATAAAATAAAGCAGTAGTCTCTCTGACTTTTTAAACTTTCAAATGCAAATAAAATATAAAATAAAGCAGTAGTCTCTCTGTTTTAGTGGCTAATTTAGTGGCATCTAAACTGAAATCCAGTTTCTGTTGTTTTGGTTCTGAGGGGCCATCAGTTTCATCCTCTGGTGTTTCGGTCAGCGTAACATTCTTGTGCATCTTTTCCATATGCTTCAACAGGTTAGACGTATTTTTTGCTGTGGAAAGTA
>NC_137625.1:24270834-24288334 GCF_963280865.1 Gymnoscopelus braueri
TGCTTTTTTTACGTGGATTTGCTTGTCGTGGAGTCTAGAGCTTTAAACAGCAAAGCGCAGTCAATGGTGAGATTGCTGGCACCCAACGTATTCTGTTATTAAAAAATGCTGGCACCCAATGATTAAGACTAAATGTATGGACAATTTTGTCAACAAATAAAAACTAGACTAAAATGTCAGGGAGGGACGAGTGGAGAAGAGATCCAGCAGAAAAGACAAGTCATTTTATGTTTGGTTGCGCTCGGGTGTTGCACTATGAAAATAGCAGATCTACAAGCTCACAACGCGTCGCTATGCGACGCGTTGTGAGCTTGTAGATCTGCTATTTTCAGCATGCAACCAAGTGTGAAATCAGTCATTACGACGCCATCAAGGCACCGCCAAAATACATTTTTGCTGACTAAATCAACTGTAGATTTAGTCGACTATAATCTTATGATATTTAGTCGACTAAAACTAGACAAAAACTAAAACATTTCAGATGACTAAAATATGACTAAAACTAAATGGAATTTTATTCAAAAGACTGACTAAAACTAAATCAAAATTTGCTGTCAAAATCAATACTGTCGCGGACAAGCTAGCGGTGAGCGGCTAGATTGAATAAAACGTTTTTCTCTCCTGATCTCATTGAGGAGAGAACGCTTTTTTTTGTCTCTCCCTAGTCGCCCCCATATTAATTCTGTCTGTGGCATGCAGCCAATCAAACACAGGTTCAAGTTTTTCTTAACCAATCACGTCGCTTATGCGGGATCATGTGAGGGGGTTGGCCAGGGGTGTGACTATCCTGCCATCTACCGCTCCTCCCATAGCGATTGCGATTGGATGCTTCCCTTCATAGGATAATCGTAGTATCGCGTGAAAACTGAGAATAATATGGTTTCTGAGCGTTAGAGTGACAACACTGAGGTCAAGTCGTTGCAATGGTTGTGTCTTCTCTGGTGTACTAGTGATGGGAACTATCGTTCATTTCAGTGAACCGCAGATCATTCAGGGTCGTTCAGTAAAAAGATTTGTTCAATTTGTTCATTTTGTTCACTCGTTCGTTCAGTACTTTCGGAAGCTCAGCGGTGCGTGCATAGACCTGCTCAGCCCTCTGAAACAGTTCATTTAACATTCATAACGTCTTGTTTTAAAGTTGTTGTTTTTTTAAGTTGGTATTAGTAGTACTATTTAAAATGAGGGACCGGTCCGTCAGTCAAACTAGCAGTTGGATAATAACACTGAAGAATTGAACATGTAGCATTGGCCCTATAGGTGACTGGAACACATCACTGGAAGTAGATCTGAAAGCTAAAAATACATCATGTGTAAGCTTCTAGATAAGCATTCTTCCCCACATGATACTGACAAAGAATAATGTGTTATGGGTTTTTGTTGTGACAAATGCACACAACCCTAACACATTCCTATACTCAAGAAAGGGTGTGTTTCAGACATTTGGTGTTAGTACACCAAATACATATATCAATATAAATCACCAAATGAAATTCAGCGAGGCCCCGCCCCTGTTGCATAATCAGTGTTGCAGGCCCAGATGATTGGCTGTGGGTATCCAGCAATTATCCCATCTATCAGCCTGATTGGTTCATGGATTTCAATCACTGCTAGTGACCAATCATGTTGCATCTACTCCTCTATAAACTAGTCACCATACTATTGGGGAGACGTAAAAGGTGATAGCCCTTGTTTTTCATGCCAACAAAACATGAATGTAACTAGAAATACAGCATCATGGTTATGCCTCTGTCAACCAGTTGCTGTTTACATCTCTGTCTGTCCAGACTCATACGTAGTGAATGAAGACTTTGAAGGAATTCAATGAATGTGATTTGTGACGTCACAGTGATCTTGACCTTTGACTTTGGATGACCTACTTCTAATCAGTTTATCCTTGAGTCCAAGTGGACATTTGTGCCAAATTTCATGGCATTCCCTCAAAGCGTTCCCGAGATATCGCATCTGCAAGGTTTGGACCGACGGACAACCTGAAAACGTAATGCCTCTGGCATGGCTGTCCACCGGCGGAGGCATAAAAATGGAGCATTGAAGATTGTAAGGAGAGGTCGCCCATCATTTCAGACCGGCGTGCCCCCGCCAAGGCCGCTGAATGGAGGAGGGAGACTTGGTGAGCTGTATTCGTATACGCGTACCCTTTCCCCCACATTCCATTGCTTGTCATATGTGATACCTTTTCCCCTCTAATAGGGGCACAGGAGAGGGCAAGCAACATCTGCTGTCAGAACCAAATTATCTTCTGTCAACAAAGGGGAGCAGAAAACCCTGCATGCGCCTTCACCAACCCTGCAGTGGGTGGGTCTCTCTCTCTCACACACACACACACACACACACACACACACACACACACACACACACACACACACACACACACACACACACACACACACACACACACACAGAAATAGAACCAGATATATTGTGACACACCTGTTTGTGCATGCTTGCTCATGTGTATGCACAGGTGCTTACACACAGAGACGACACAAGTGGGATGCAATACAGGTGAAAGAGTAGCATCTTTGACTCTCTGTCCTAAAACAACTTTAATAAGGAACAAAAAGTATTTTGTAGCGCTTTGGGTGATTGCCTTTGTAAAAGATACATGCACACAACACAATCCTACATTACATGCACATGTGTGTGAGGGCCAATCAAGGAGGTTCTAAAATGGCATGGGTTAGGGTTAGCATGTACAGTATATAGCGCAGCACTCGGTGCCGCGCTATATACATGCTACCACGTGCTACCACATGCTACTACTAATACATGCTACTACTATATACATGTACTATGAGCTTGTAGATCTGCTATTTTTTGAAAAATAGTGAACATTTGTGCAAAAGTGCAATAAATTTGCAAGAATGAAACTTGTGTAACTCGCATCTTTACTTGTGGAGGTCCCTGGAACAAAATATTTTACAAATGCTCGCTTTAAAAAATATATATTCAAAGATTTGGACACATTTTCACGATTTTTCATAAATAACAGATCTACATCACTCAGTGCCGCGCTATGAGCTTGTATATGTCCGCAATTATTTAAAAGCCAAATGCATTTAAAATGACACAGATGTATTCCCGGATTGAATGGGTTAAGGGCACTTCGACACGCAGCCAAGAGGCGCCAGGGATTACATTCCGATTCCATGGCCGGCCGCTCTGCCACCCTGAGCGACCACCGCCCCAGGTTCTAAGTCCTCTTCATGGCTGTGAATGCAGTGGACCGGGTGGTCAAACAGTCAATCAGCTTTTCAACGCGTCGCGTTGTGAGCTATTTTTAGCTATTTTTTCCCCCACAACAATACCGATGCTGGGGTTTAAGTGGTTGATGTATACTCCATCGTATACGATGATGCTGCGTACCGAAAATAGTAGTAATAATCAGCCCACAACAAGTCGTGATGCTTGTAGATCGACTATACTTTCAGCGTGCGACACACCATGTACTCTGGGTGTTGTTGGAAAAAAAATTCACGGGTTGGGTTTCTGCACCAATGCCAGCGCTCCTTCCCACACTGCTGCCTCTATTCAACATATTTTTGGCAGACAACAACATTCCTCTGATACACACCCACCACGATCACCCAATCTCACCCTGTGTGATGATTAGTATTCTTCTGTAACCCCAAAATCCAAATCACGCTGAAAGAATTTTTTTATGGCATTCCAACCATGAAAAAGATTGGATCCCACACACTCATAATGCTCCAATGATAACTGTATTGACTGACAACGTTTCGGGCCTATACTGGATAGGTTTAGATCTAACTTGAGAACTATGTGTGTGGCTATCCTTTGGGTGTTTATGTATGTATGTGGTTGTAATGCACAGTGTGCGAGTTTGATTTATTTTCTTATGATTGCACGCAGTGGTGGAAAAAGTACTCACATTTTTTACTTAAGTAAAATTATCAATACTGTAATGTAGAAATATTCTGTTTAGTGAAAGTCTGGAATTCAAAATGTACTTAAAAGTACAAAAGTATTGGTGTCAAAATGTACTTAAAGTACCAAAAGTAGAAAGTACTCATTATGCAGAATGGCAAGTTTTCAAATGTATAAAACGTATCTTTTGAAAATAGCAGATCTACATGCTCACAATGCGTCGAATCGTGACGCATTGTGAGCTTGTAGATCGGCTATTTTCAAATGGCCGAAATGTATATAGGGGCTGAAGTGGGAAATGATAATCAAAATCTACAAAGTAGTAACTATAATAATTGTAGTGGAGTAAAAGTACAATATTTGCCTCTGAAATGTATAGTGGAGTAGAAGTGAAAGTATCGAAAATTGGAAATACTCAAGTAAAGTAAAAGGAAAATCCCTGAAAAGTGTACTTAAGTACAGTACAGTACTTGAGTAAATGTACTTGGTTACTTTCCGCCACTGATTGCGCCCTAGCCCATGGCTCCCAGAAATGTGATTCTTTCAGCTTTTCATGACATTCCACCCATCCAGGATAATGTGACAGCACAACGTACCCAGATGCATAGTGTTTGGAAGACTTCCACCAGAAACCACTGCATGAAATGAATGATCATCAGAGGATATAATTCATCACACGCTGTCCCTTACAAAGTAATCTCCCCCGGAATGATGTACGGCATGTACATTATTCTTTGACACAAACGCTAAGCCTTATAACCTTTTGAACAGCCCTCACGTAGATGTATAAACATACACACACACACACACACACACACACACCAAACACACATTGACACACCCACCTCCAGTGGTGGAAAAAGTACTCAGATATTTTACTTAAGTAAAAGTATCAATACTGCAATATAGAAATACTCCGTTACAAGTAAAAGTCCGGAATTAAAAATGTACTTGAGTAAAAGTACAAAAGTATTGGCATCAAAATGTACTTGAAGTAACAAAAGTAAAAGTGCTAAAATGTTTGAAAATAGCCGATCTACAAGTTTCAAATAGCTTACGTATAAAATTGGGCTAAAGTGGTTAATGTATGTTTTATAATATAATGATTGATAATTGCAAAGTTACTTGTAACTAAAGTTTTCAAATAATTGTAGTGGAGTAAAAGTAGCAATATTTGCCTCTGAGATGTAGAAGTACAAGTATTGGTAATTGGAAATACTCAAGTAAAGTACAAATACCTCAAAATTGTACTTAAGTACAGTATTTGAGTAAATGTACTTAATTATTTTACACCACTGCCCGCCTCCATATACGCTCTCTCGTTAATCCCGTTCTCCTGCCCGCCGCTCGGGCGTTGTACGTTCTCCCAACTATCCGAGCCCTTGCCTTGTCTTTGTCTCTAAGTGCATGTGTCACTTCATTCCGCGGCGTTCCCATCTATTTTTCATGGAGGTAAATTGCGTGGCTCCGCTGCGCCGTGAACTCTTGCCTCTGTAATCCACAGAGATGACCTCTAATAACGCCGGGCGTCATTCACCGATGGCCCGTCTGTCCCTCATAGATGCCGTCGGCAGCTCTGCCTGCCTCTCTCTATCGTCTCTCACTCCCTTTTCCCTTTAAATGACTCCTTATTTCCTCATTTGTTCTCTTCATTTCTCTTTATGTGCCTTTCCTTTCCCGTCACCCCACCCCACCCCATCTCTCTCTCTCTCTCTCTCTCTCTCTCTCTCTCTCTCTCTCTCTCTCTCTCTCTCTCTCCCCATCACCCCTCTTAACTCTCTCTCTCTCTCTCTCTCTCTCTCTCTCTCTCCCCCCATCACCCCTCTTAACCATTTAGCAATTGTTCACACTCTCGCTGCTCTCCGTGCTGAATATTCATGTTCTCTTTTTGTGTGTGTGTGTGTGTGTGTGTGTGTGTGTGTGTGTGTGTGTGTGTGTGTGTGTGTGTGTGTGTGTGTGTGTGTGTGTGTGTGTGTGTGTGTGTGTGTGTGTGTGTGTGTGTGTGTGTGTGTGTGTGTGAGAGTGTGTGTGTGTGTGTGAGTGGGTGTCAAGGCTGCTTGTTGCTTATGCTTTGCTCAGTGGACAAGAGGCAGAAGATCACTCATGTCAAGTTCACATCTCCCTTTGATCTGATGGAGACTGCAGGCTACAGACAATAAACAGATGCTTTGATTGCCTGCGGCTCAATACGCACCCTCAGACAACTTTACACAGCAGAGCAGGATATAATATGGCCTCGGGCATATCATCCCACTGTTTGTGTGTGTGTGTGTGTGTGTGTGTGTGTGTGTGTGTGTGTGTGTGTGTGTGTGTGTGTGTGTGTGTGTGTGTGTGTGTGTGTGTGTGTGTGTGTGTGTGTGTGTGTGTGTGTGTGTGTGTGTGTGTGTGTGTGTGTGTGTGTGTGCGTGCGTGTGTTGAGTTGGTGCGCATTCAGGTGTGTGTGTGTGTGTGTGTGTCTTGTGTGTGAGCAAAAGCGTAGTTCAACATAATTGTCACTTCAGAAGGTGTAAAAAAAAGTGGGTGAATCAGAAGTGTCAAATATCCCTGACGAGTGAGTAAATACGTATACATACAGTATATAAGGTTGGTTTATAGTTAAATGAAAGAAATGGCAAAATTGCAGTATAGATATAGTAAATGATATACAGTACAGTAAGGTGCATAGTTTAAAGAACAATAGAAATAAAATAGCAACAGCAATAGAAACAGTATAGAAGTCCCTTATATAGTCTTACATGCAGGTGAGATCACCTGCGTGTGTTTAGCGTGTATACGTCTACGCATATACACGTGTTAGCATTTTAGCGTGTCCGTGTGCGTGCTTCTCTCTATGGTACCGGCGTGTGGGTTGTGTGTGTGTGTGTGTGTGTGTGTGTGTGTGTGTGTGTGTGCAACCATCTCTCGCGTCATCTCTTTCTGGATCATAGCAACGGCGTCTCTAATAGCCGCAGCTCACCACTAAAGATAGACCAGAGCCGCGGCTTGTGTGAGCCTATCGCGTAAAGCCTGGCCGTCAGCGTGTCAGTGGCCGCCAACGTGCCGTGTTGCCGCTTCGTGACAAACGAACAAACAAATCACTTGAGCCTGTCACCGGCGTGCTCTGAAAACTACCATACTGTAATTGCACTTTGAACACATGCATGCGGAGTATAGGTATTATACGTGGTCATACGTGGTCAATATACGTAGTCATACGTGCTCGGTGTTAATTGACCCATTTCTAACTCTTGCGAGTGTACCAATGGTCCATTTGGTTACATTTGTACACTGGCAGAGTTAAATGGACACTCGGGGACTTTACAGCACAGGCACGTAGCCATGCGTGGCTGCTCAGACGAGCGTGTGAAAAACACAGCGGCATGATGCATGGGTTCACAACAGAGGACAAATGAGTGCCAAAAGAGGCAGCGGGGTCCCTGCTGTGTGTGCTGCAGATAATCACGATTGGGAATGGGGATCTTTAATGGTTGTCAATTAAAAACTAATTAGAGGGTCTAAAGCTCTGCTCGATTGGCTATCAGTCTATCTATCATCAACACAGCTGTCTCGCGCAGACGTACACGTGTGTGTGTGTGCGTGCACACACACACACACGCGCGCGCGCACACAAAGTCGCAGACACACACAGTACAGTATCCAAACGGGCTCATGGAGACATGATCGTATTCAATACACCCCTGTGAATTTATTAACCCCTACCCACCCCCACCCCCACCCACCCCTCTTCTGTCATTTCTGTCCTTTTTAGTTCTCAGGTCTTACACGCTCTCATGCACTCATGTACAGATACGTGCACGCCCGTGAGCAAACACCACCGGGCGAAAAACACATGCAGCACACACACACACGCACACGCACGCACGCACGCACGCAGGCAGGCAGGCAGGCAGGCACAGACACACACACACACACACACACACACACACACAGTCACACACACACACGCACACTTCCACACACACCCCCCCCCCCCACACGCGCGCGCGCACGCGCACACTACAACGCCACCAGAGACCGTAAATACATATGTGGCTCATTCAGTTTCAAATCAGCTTTAATAGACACATTCCCTCCTCCATCTCTTTTCATTTGTGGGGCCAGAATTGCCTCGGAATTGATGGCAAATAGTGGAATTTGACCCGAATGCATTTCTATAAATGGCTGTGAACAGATCGGCCAAATGAAAACACATGACCTGCTGAAATTGCATTGGCTGCGGTGACTGACAAGCTTTCGGCCGTGACAGCCTTCAATTAACCACTTTAACCCTGGCGTCCCTACTCTGGGGGCAAATATTCTGCCAAAATAACAGATCCACGAGTGTTGCATTGCAAAGTGAGCTTTGTAGATCTGCTATTTTTGGGGTAAAAGGATTTGGTTGAGGGAAAAAGTCAGGGGCCTAGGATAGACCCCCTGGGGGACATTCTGGTCAACAAAGTATTAGGTTCCAAGGTTTGTGCGTCGACCTTATGATTGTGACCCCCCCCCCCCCCCCCCCCCGGTTGGATCCTGGCCGGTGACTTTTGGTAATCCCCCTTCACCCACGGGAATCCTGTCTCTCGTGCATGTGTGCCCATGAGCCCTCTATGTTGTGGGTGCAAAATCGGCAAATCCAGCCGATGGGCATTTTGTACCTTTTTATTTCCGTCTTTCTACTTCCTTTATCTGATGCTCTTCTCAAAGTGCTTTTAGTTTCAATAACTTTGGGAAAGAGAAGAAAGAAAAAAAACAACGATTATGAATCACGCTGAGCACAATGACACTTGATCCGGGTTGTTATGGTAACCCAGTGAATATAGCTATTTAAATATAGAATAGTTCACAGTGTTTATGTACTGTAGATGCAGCTGTCAACTGATGCAGCGACATATGGAGCGCTGACATATAAAAGACTTGGAACGGTGATTAGAACAAGATATGGAAATGTGTATACAGTATGGTGACGTCAACTGTAACGGTATAGTTCAAACAGAATGAACACATTTTTGTTCCTAATGACATGCTTATTGAGTGTGGCTTCAATGTGACTTACTGTTAATGTAATAATTGAATAAACCCTTTGACCACATTGTTCATACTGTGTTACTCCATTATCCAGATATTTTGGTTATTTTTTGTGCTGACTTGACGCCACCGTACTCATCCATTTGAAAATGCACAAAGCAGCACTAAGTAGTGGGCAATTAACATCACAAAGTGGCCGCTAATTACCTCAGTGATGTAAAATGATGCCAAAACGCGGCCTGAGTGATTAACTCAACAATCAAGATGAGAACAACGTGCTGCTATGGGCTTATAATGCAGGGGGGGAAATGGCGGTATTGTCTATTGTGCTTTTAAGATAATGTACTTTCACGATGTGTGTCACGTGCCTTATCAGCAACTATCTATAGCTGCTCTCTGTGTGCACACGAACACGCACGCGCACACACACACACACACACACACACACCCACCCACCCACCCACCCACACACACACACACACACACACACACACACACACACACACACACACACACACACACACACACACACACACACACACACACACACACACACACACACACACACACACTTGTGTGGTCTAGACAACATGAGAGCCTAATCTATTCTCCATGTTCCCATCCAGCCCCGTTAGGGTGTTTGACTGGCAGATAAACAGACTGGGGCCCTGGCAGATGCTTCATCAAGAGGATTAATTCTCCTATAGTCTTATCTCCAGAGGTGCCTCTCTCCCCTATTCTCTTTTCCCTTCCTCGTACAAAGGACGATGGAGCTCTCGCTATAGTCGTATGGGTACAGCTACAGCGTACATGGCTTTTACATACAGTACAGTACAGTACAGTACAAACACACGACCACATGACATGGACGACAGATGCAATGTGGCTTTGTAGCTAACTTTAGGACAGTTATTGAACTGCAGAAAGTTTACAAAAGGACATCCAAATGATACATTATCAGGTGCTGGACAGAAGAGCATGTGCACAATAATACATTTGCCTGCAAACTGGATAATGCTCCCATATTCCCATTGTTTTCATATATACCACCAAAACAAAAGTGACGTTTTGCCAGTAGTGGTGATGGTTAGGGCATGGCTTCTCAAAGTGGGTGCCGCGGCACCCTAGGGTGCCTTGACGCAGGTCCAGGGGTGCCATAGAATACTTGAAAATATTTGGAATTCATCAAAGTAACTTCAGTTTAACCACTTAGACCCTCTATACTTAGTAAAACGAACCTTAGTTAAACTGTACTTGCTGCGTTCTTTTTCAGCCTACAGTACATCAAGTCTCTTCACCAAAAATAGCCGATCTACAAGCTCACAACGCGTCACAACGTGACGCGTTGTGGGCTTGTAGATCGGCTATTTTTGATGAATGTTCCCCCAGAATAGGAATGCTGCGGTTTAAGTGCAAACGCCAAGTATAAAAGTTATTTTCAGTCTGTCCTAATGGAAACAAATATTCTCTCAACAAACATTTTCCTCGTGACATGCTGTATCTTTGGGGGAAAGATTTACATATTTACGTACCGTTAATATGACAAAAAGGTGCTATAAAGTAACAATGTAATTCAGGGGTGCCGTGGATGAAAAGGTTATTTACAGGGGTGACCTGAGCCAAAAATGTTTGAGAACCACTGGGTTATAGGGAATGAATGTGACGGAGAAAAGTTTGACTCAACTCATGAATACTGTTATAAATATGTCAAACAAACGTTTCCGTGCGTATGTCTATGTGTCTGTCTCTGCAGAGGAGAAGAGGCACTCCGGGTTTTCGTCGTGATGTTGTCATAATTCACCAAAACAAAGAAAGTCCATTTCCAGCACCGTGAATTTGTCCCCGTGGATTAGTGTCAGAGGAAGACAAATGCAAGCCGACGCACACGGACCCAGATTAAACCTTAAACGTCAAGTGCAAAAGGAAATGAATGAGCGTCGGAAATACACCAATACACAATGATGATGAACAAAATGAATGCCTTGCATTCCTGCCAGTCTGTCCGTGGTCGCGCGGGTTACGTCGGGACATCGTGCGGAGCCATAATGTAGCATTTCTCTTCCGCCCAGAAGAGATAGGCCCGTACAATGGGCACCCAGGCAACGTGGCATATGTTGATTAGGGTATCCACCAAATATATAACGTTGCACTCCCCGCAATTAACCAAGAGAAGCCATTTGCCATAAACAAAATGCAATCAAGAGAGACTGCACAGGCAGCACTTAGAAACACACGCACACGCGCACCACGAGCGCTCGCGCACGCACGCAGACATTGAAAGTGTAAATAGATGATTGTGTTGCTGGTGATTAGCCCAGCAGCAGCAGTGTGCGATGTGTGTAATCAGGAGGGACCGACTAGGAGTGGTAAAGGCACTAATAACTGTGATTGTTACAAGAGCCTCCGCATCCTGGAGCAGCTATCTATCAAATCTACCATCACTTCACACGTGTCTTTTATCTCCCCCGCGAGTAATGTAGGTCAGTGGTTTTCAACCCTTTTCATGTCGAGGTCCATTATTTATTCGGCAATTTGAGCCACAGATTCACCGTTTGACGAGATTTAGACTCTCAGAACCCACAACTTTGGGAATATTTGGTTGCCGTTGGATACGATTTTGTCCACAACTCCATGCTGTATTGTGATGTTGGTACCAATAGGAGAGATGACAACAGGCAAACGTTGATCAAAAATAACTATTCTTCTACCTTCTCTAATTGTGTAGACTTCTTGTAAATTAAGTAATGCAGATGTTTTGTTTCATTTTACACTCTCAAAGAGTTAAAGATCTATAAGGGTCCATTTGGTTACCAACTCTCCATCATTTAGCTGGGGACCACCTGGAACCGCCTCCTCGAGGACCACTGGGTGGTCCCCGGACCACTGGTTGAGAACCACTGCCTGTTCGTTGTCACGTCGCCCCAAATCAGTGGAAGTGCGAGTGGATGTCACCTCACCCCTTTGACAGCCCTCAACCCTGTTAGTCCATCTATGGTTCTCAACCATAGATGATGGTCAAGGATCAAGGATCAGGGCCCACTTGAACATCTTAACCCATTAAGACCGGGAACGCATCTGTGTCATTTTCTTTGGCTTGCAAAAAAATTGCAGATATACAAGCTCATAGCGTGGCACAGAGTGTCGCGCAATGAGCTTGTAGATCTGCTATTTTTGGGGGGAAATCGTGCAAGCGAACATTTGTAACTCAAATCTTTGCTTCTGGGGATTCTACAAATGACTAGATAAACAGTTTTCTGAAAAACGTATGATGCTATAATATCAGTGGTTCTCATGGGACGCCCGCAGGGGCAAAGATTTGAGTAAAAAATGTTCGCTTTGGAAATATATATATATTCAAAGATTTGCACACATTTTCCACGATAAAAAAAAAAAAATAGTAGATATACAAGCTTATAGCGCGGCCAATTGTGTTCGTGTTTAGATGCTCGGCAAAGCCGGATCCACCGCGGTGGGCTTGAACACACGAACTCCACGGTGGTCGTGTGTTCTAACACAAACTGTGACAAACAGAGTATTATCTACATTGTGGTATCACTACTTTTACTTAAATAAAACATCTGAGTACTTCTTCCACCACTACTCGTTCCCGTCCTCTGCTAACAACCTTTTTGTCATGACCGTCATTGAACGCTCGTCATTCTACCGTCTTCTATTCTTGTTCTCTCAGTGTTCACCTCTGTGAATCATTTTGCACTCGCGTTCGCTTATTACTCACTCCCTTTCTGCCTGCTTCCCTCTGATGCTGTGGGAGAAGGTCAACTGACAGAGCCCCAGTGTGAACGTGAGAGTTCGTGCGTGTGTGTGTGTGTGTGTGTGTGTGTGTGTGTGTGTGTGTGTGTGTGTGTGTGTGTGCGCGCGCACGCGTATGTCTTTACACATTTATTTTTCGGAATTTCTGAGAGTGTGCATATGAGCGCAGTGTGTGTCTGTGTGTGTGTGTGTGTGTGTGTGTGTCTGCGTGGCAGCCGTGAGGCAGTGGCTGACGATAATCTCTCAGAGGGGTCGGTGTCGTGGTTGTCACGGCGATCTTGCAGTGCCTGATGCTGGCTGACGGCTGGTGTCACCATCGCTTTCCATCACTGGCCCTCTGATCGCTCTCATTTCATTTACCGTACTGTGTGTGTGTGTGTGTGTGTGTGTGTGCTTGTGCGTGCGTGCGTGCGTGCGTGTGACATACGCACATGGATACCCTGTTCACTTCCTCTGTGGTAATTTTTCAAATCTTAAAATCATAAGTGCACTCTATGCCAGATAGCTCTCTGTTGACGTCAGCACAGCGCAGACAGTTAAAAAAAAATCCGATCCATTTTTACACTTTCCGATCGACTTACAACTTGACACTCAGGATTTGACTGTTTGGATAGTAGCAGCTTAGCCTCCACCATGAATGAATGAATGAAATGTTCTAAACAAGGTCATTTGTGCAATTTGCAATGATGAATTTTCAGATTAAAGTTTGTTTGGGCTCTAGTAGGCTCATCTGCGTGTGTGTGTGTGTGTGTGTGTGTGTGTGTGTGTGTGTGTGTGTGTGTGTGTGTGTGTGTGTGTGTGTGTGTGTGTGTGTGTGTGTGTGTGTGTGTGTGTGTGTGTGTGTGTGTGTGTGCGTGCGCCCGTGCGTGCGCCTGTGTGTTCGTGCATGTGTGCCGATTTGGCTTGCCTACAGATGGCAATGTGTTATTTTTCTATATCCGTGCTTCCCTCAGTTGGAGGTGGCATGGACCTATCTGCTCAAAGTCGCCATGTTTCACGTGGGAAAAGAGGGGGCATTTGGCAGTTTAATTGAGTGATATCACCTCATTAAACTTTGGGTGGGTGTGTGACTCATTTCAGTGGAGATGGAATGAAACTAGATTTGAAGGAGCCATTCCAGCCCATAATTTTGTGATGGTGTCTTAATTGTTAGAAACTGCTTTGTGAAGAAAAACGGAGTGCATTTGAAACACATCACTAGGGCTGTCCAATTATAGTCGATGAATCGATTTACCGATTCATCTGTCGGTTTGGTCTTATTTGACCAAGATTAGTTTGTTGATTTGACATTTTTTCATGCAGATCTCTTGTAAACTCTAGATATAACCCTTTAATTCCACCAGTCTATAACTTTTAACCACTTCAGCCCTATATACATTTCGGCCAAATGCCCCCTCTTTTCCCACGTGAAACATGGCGCCTTGGGCAGAAAGGTCCATGCCACCTCCAACTGAGGGGAATATTGCTGTTGGCTCGTTGACTCTTCTAAAATAAACTTGGACAATACATTATTTCCTTAACACTACAGATTTGATTGGTTATTGTATTTGTCAGATGCTAAAGTCATCTCTCGTACCAACAGCACCAACTTTCAGAGAGAGAGAGAGAAAGAGAGAGAAAGAAAGGGAGGGGTGCTGACGGATAGAGACAGACAGAGAGACCATATGGAGTTTCATAGTTTTAGATTTCTCCCACAAAATGTTCTTCTCAAACCAACTCATGTTGTGTTTATTACTCCTGACAGCAGTAAACAGCTGCTGTGTAGATGTCTGTTCTAGACCCGTGTGTGTGTGTGTGTGTGTGTGTGTGTGTGTGTGTATGTGTGTGTGTGTGTGTGTGTGTGTGTGTGTGTGTGTGTGTGTGTGTGTGTGTGTGTGTGTGTGTGTGTGTGTGTGTGTGTGT
Source organism: Gymnoscopelus braueri (assembly GCF_963280865.1). NCBI lineage: Eukaryota > Metazoa > Chordata > Actinopteri > Myctophiformes > Myctophidae > Gymnoscopelus > Gymnoscopelus braueri. The sequence continues at coordinate 24,285,418 of NC_137625.1, forward strand.
GTGTGTGTGTGTGTGTGTGTGTGTGTGTGTGTGTGTGTGTGTGTGCACTTGCGTGCATGTGAGTGTTTATTACAGACAGAATGACAGAATGAAAGACAGAATGCCACACACTCATCAGCCATGTCCAATTGAAATAGATTGGAGCCATAGAGCCAGGGTAATGCCGGGGACAGATGCACCCCTAGTAGAATCCTCCTCTCAATGGTGGTCTAGACGGTGCATTTACTTGAGTACTGTACTTGAGTATTATTTTTAGTGTTTTTATTTTTGGATACTTGATGACTTTCACTCCACGGTACATTTCAAAGACAAATATTGTACTTCAGACTCCACTACTATATATGTCTCGGAACGGAAAAAGTATATAATGAATGATAGGGTCAGCTTGTAGATCTAGATTTAATATTTTTTGATCATTTCTGGAAATGTCTAAGTCTAATGTCAATACAGCAATGCATTGATAATAAAAAAGAAAATGAACTTTGTAATTTGTACCTTTGGATACTTTTTTTGTACCATGTACTTTAACTCTGGTACAAATGATCAACTTTCAATTGTAGTGGAGTAATAATATTTGACCAGGAGTATCATTCTATACCTTGACTCAAATACTGGGCTTGAGTACTTTGTCCATAACTGCTCTCTCTCTCTCTCTCTCTCTCTCTCTCTCTCTCTCTCTCTCTCTCTCTCTCTCTCTCTCTCTCTCTCTCTCTCTCTCTCTCTCTCTCTCTCGCTGTATTACCTTGTGTTTACCTTGCTTACTGTAAACCGCTCTGGACTAAGGGCGTCTGCTAAATGCCTCAATTGTAAATTGTAATTTGGCTTTTACACAATGTCCTACTTATTTTTGTATGTGAAATAGCCTTATTTATTATTAAATAGGCTATGGGGGGGGGGGGGCGCCAGGTAAAATGTGAAATCCTGCCTAGTGAGTCAATTACTGCTTCACAGTAAACTCGTCAGTGTTCTCTGAGACTGCAAAAATGGACCCAACTCTCCTCTTTCACATTCTCTCTCTCTCTCTCTCTCTCTCCCTCTCACCGTTATCGTCCCAAACACTAAGCAATGAAATGTGCCAACATCGTCACAGGCAGACATTCATCCGCGTCCACGAGGTCACAGAGTGTTGTTGTGCTGCGTGTGTGGAAAGTGCTGAAGTGTGCAGAGCATAATGACACATCTGAGTGAGAAACGCTGTCCTCGGTTTATTAATAACACAGGCAGTGCGCTCATTATTCGCCCATCTTGTTTTAACACCATCAGCGCTCATCGTCAGTCCCTCATGAGAGAGTGCGCCACGCCAAACCACTTTGAGTGCATTCGTTTGCAGTCGCGTGGGGAATTCATTCAGATTTGTTTTCCTTTCTTCCCACCTGGGGACCGATCGCTTGTACAGTATGTGTGAATTGGACACACACACACACACACACACACACGCACACACACACACACGCACTCACACACGCACACACACACGCATGCACAAGCGTGTGCACACACAAGCTACAACTACAGGGGGCCGCCAAATCTTCGTGTGATAGGATTAATTTTTTTTTACTCGCGCTGCAAGGCGTTGTGAGCTTGTAGATCGGCTATTTTCGACAAAGTGAGGAAAAAAAGAGCAGGCTAAGTACAAGAGTGAAAGGTCAAGTTTACTAAGTAGTGACGGTTAAGTGGTTAAATATCTGAAAATACACAATAACATGAATCCAACATACACCGATCACAGTGCTGTCAAACAAGTCTATGGAGCTATCTATGAAATCTATGCAAAAGTTTAATCTGCAACATCATTTGTAGTAGGGGGTCCCTGCTTCATCTCTTTCTCAGATAGGGGGTCCTTCGGCTGAAAAGCGTTGAAGACCCCTGCTCTACACAATATGCCCTCCTTATTTGTCTTTTTCATCAACCAACATCATTTGGATAGAAGTCCTTCTCTTTATGAGTGGTGAGTGATTTAGCCCCGAGAAGCAGAGTGCTCTCCTAGGCCAGCCACTGAGACACTGAGCCCTCTGTGACAGAGAGCACTCCTCTCTCTCTCTCTCTCTCTCTCTCTCTCCCCCTCTGTCTCTCTTTCTCTCTCTCTCTCTCCTGGGAGCTGTCAAACCAAACCTAACCACCGGTACCTGTCCAAACCTCTTTTTTTCCCCTTCTTTTGACGGTTCCACATTTTATTCTGTGAACTGAAGGTTCTACCCAGTGCTCTCTGTGTGAAGTGAAATTCGGCAGCTTACTTAGGCGTCCAAAGTCCACATATGTTCTGTCACGACTCTATTTCTCCACACCTGAGAGCCACTGGCCCTAGAATTGAGGGGGGGGGGGCAAGGTGCCATTGGCCTTTGGCCCCATCAATTTTGCACTCCTTCCACATTTTTTAAAAGTTGTAAATCCATCCATTTCAAACATTGGCATCCACTGTAAGACATTACGTATCCGCGTGTCTTAACTGGGGGGGGAGTCGGGAGTGCATGGGGAAGAAACTGATTTGCCCCAGCTGGTATAGACAGTGAGGTGTGGGGTTTTCAAACTGCCACGGCCTGCTCCGCAACTTTGACAATGTACATCAACGTGGACATTTATTTCCCCGTTTGGTTTAGGTAGTTTTGTTTGCCCGATTTACATTTACTAGTTTCTGTAAGTCTGTGTTTTAGTATGTTCTGTGTCTATGTCCGAGTTCTGTTGACACCCCAGGTGTTTCTTGTGCATCTTATTTTGTGGTAATGTTCTTGTGCTTTCCTGTCTGCCCTTGCAGATCGTTACCTGTGTTGTCTCATCCACTATGATTGGTTATCCTGTTCACCTGTGTTCTGTTAGTCTCGTCCAATCAGACCAGGATGGAGCGACTAACAGACCAGGATGCTCCAATATTATTTTACTCCTATCACCTGCTGCTTCAATGTGTGAGCTTTTCACCTGA
>NC_137625.1:24293334-24333334 GCF_963280865.1 Gymnoscopelus braueri
GGAGTAGAAGTAAAAGTATAGACAATAGGGTACCGTGGATACAGTAAAGTAAAAGTACCTCAAAATTGTACTTAAGTACAGTACTTGAGTAAATGTACTTAGTTACTTTACACCACTGCCTCTAATGACTCTGATGTCCAATATACGGAAGCCAGGTTGAAAGTGATTAAACGTGTCTTTGAGATTTATAAATATTTAACCAATGGAAAGTATTAAAGGTAGTGTTAGTAATATTTTTCTGGTTAAAACAAAACGTTGTAGAGTTAAAGCATATTCTGATAGTAATCATCGTAGAGTGTTCCATTCCAGGGATCTCCCTGTCTCTCCAGCTCTTTAGTAATCCGAAAATATGTTTGGGGGTGGGTGGCCAATTATATCCAATCAGGAGAGATTACCCATTTATCAGCTTCAATTTGTGTTCCAGTTCCAATTTTGTCCGCTCATTTCTTGAGGGACAGCGAGTGCATTTTGGATTTCTTTGTGTCATCACTTTCCGTTTCATTTGTTTAACCATTTGTATGATTTCTCTTTCCTGAAGTCAAAACACAAGTCATTTAATCTCATGTTACATAGAGCGCCGAAGTCTGACGTAATTTACACATCCTACCTGGGTCGCTTTTTTTCCCCCAGTTCTGAATTCCCATAGACGTGTTTAATATCGCGTCAAATAAGAACTGTGTTCCAAAAATAAACAAATGACCCTGGCGGTTTTACTCTTATGGATATGAAGCATCAACTGACGGTGAGAAAACGCTTATGTTACTTCCGCCGAATGAGTAAAAATTTCGCCAGAAACAGCCTGTATCAAATATGAGTGACTGACTATCATAAACGATGCAGAGCCACCTCCCTGACAGTATCGCAGAGACAGTTTGTTTATTTTTGGACCCCAATTCTTATATGAGACGATTCTATGATGACACATTTTTATTCTCCATAGAGAAATTACTTTACGACCCAGGGGATGAACGAGTGACGTCAGGACTTCTGTACTCTATTGACAGTGAGTTATTTGTATGTCAATAGTTATATATTGTTATAAGCTTTTTGGGTGAAATGATTAAGAAATACCATATAGTTTGTTTTGTTCAGTTTTTTCTGTTTTCTGAGAAAATATATATATATATATACGTTACTGCGCCTTTAACTACAGCTTGTGATTAAATTATGAAAAAAATATGTGTTTTCTTTTTTCCATTTCCTTTTTTTTGCACATGCCAGGTTTCCCCCGGACAGCGACCATGTTGTTGTCAGTGATGATGGCAGTGTGTTTGTCTCAGTGCGTGCGTGCGTACGCACATCCAATACTAATACAACATTCCCTCTTTATTGTGATTCCTTTTTATCTCCACAGGTTTTCATTTACGTACACATGTGTGTACAATACTCCAAGTATGTCATACCTATTTTTATGCATCGCATGTGTGTGTTCATGCTTCAGTAGTCTTTTGTGGAAAACATACAGATGCCCCTGCCGACCAACCCCATCCCCCACTTTCCCCACAGCAGTGGCGGAAAATACAGTACTGTACTTGATTAAAATGTTGGGGTATTTTTTACTTTACTGGAGTATTTCCAAATTTCCATTCTTTTACTTCTACTCCACTGCATCTCAGAGGACAATTTTGTATTTTTCCTCCACTACAATTATTTGAAAACTTAAGTTTACTAGTTATTTTGCAGATTTAAGTAATTATTACAAAACGTACATTAATCACATAAGCCCTATATTTTATACCTCAGCTATTCAAAAATAGACGATTTACAAGCTTGCAACGTGTCACATCGCAACGCGTTGTAAGCTTGCAGATTGGCTATTTTTGAAAGATTTTGACACTCTTGAGTGCATATAAGTTTACTTTGGTACTTAAGAATATGTTGATGCCAATACTTTTGCACTTTTACTCAAGTAAAGTTTGGACACAGGACTTTTACTTTCTACATTGCGGCATTGATACTGATACTTAAGCAAAACAAATGTGAGTACTTCTTCCAGCACTTTCCCCACACAGCGCTGCAGGGTCTGAATTGGTTGCAGTGCAGCGGCTGGAACCGGTTAACGCAACAGTGCCACGAGCCGGGCCTTCCGCTGTGGTTTCGTCGGTACTTTTACATACGCCGCGTCGAGTAAGCTCTCCATGCCAATGAGAACCACCAAAGGAATGTCCCCCCGGCCAACCTCGCCCCGGCCAGGCTGCTGCTGCTGCTGCTGCTGCATGCCAAACATCTGCTGTCGCAACGCTCGCCGACACCCAGTCAACAACAGTATAAGCACAGCGGCGTCGGAGCCACGAGGAAATAGCATTCACAGCAGTCCTCTGAGGTCATCATACACACACAACTGCACTGTGAAATGTGAACTCTCAGTTAACTCTAACTCTGAGAGTGCGGGTCCATTTTTTTACACTCCCTGAGTTATTATAACCACTTAAACCCCTATATACGTTGTTGACCGGGGTGCCCCAGGGGTCGACACTTGGCACCCTTCTCCTCTACATCAAACATCATCTTATATCTCGATGAAAATTGGCGTTCTACAAGCTCACGGCCCGTCTCAATTTTCACTGAAGGTTTGCCCATCATGGCTTGCCCAGAATAGGGTCGCTGGGGTTCATGTGGTTATAAGGAACATAGACGATTGTGTTTTGTGTGAAACCACAGCTGTCATGCAGACACAAATGGACTAGATTTGAGACATATGCAGAGACAGACAGAGAGACGTGCGTCTAGACACTCAGTCAGTTGTTCTGCAGTGTTTGGCATGATCGAGGCGAAAGGACGCATTTTTCGGGGACCTGTTTACCAGCTTCAGCAGTTGTCCTAGTTGTGTCGTGTGTGAGTGAGTGAGTGTGTGTGTGTGTGTGTGTGTGTGTGTGTGTGTGTGCGAGTTTCATTTCTTACTTGCCCCCCCCCCCACACACACACACACACACCTCCCCTTGGCATTAAAGAGTCCAGAGGGAGCTACTCTCAGTGTGTAGGGGGAAGCCATGAATAAAACGCCCATTTGACCCCCGCCGCCATAAAGCCTGTCTTTGTTCGGCCTCACAGGGACCCTCTTTATCCCTCCTCCATCCTTCTCTCTCTATGCTATCCCTCGCGCTCTCTCTCTCTCTCAGATGAAATCTTGCCCTTTTGTTTTGCTCTCCATCCTGACATGGCCCAGGCAGGCTCTATGTAATATTCATGAAGTCCTCAGTGGGCTTCGCTCCGCAGGAGCCCGTACAGTGGAGAGTACAGTGGTCGCCCCACATACCGCCGCGACCTTTGGGCCCTTGCCGAGTTGACCTTTGATCTCCAGCGGTCTTTGTGATTGCTCATTCGTCACGTGAGCATCACCGGGGCGGTCCGCGCGGAGAGATTGGTTAATATCTTCCAACATCAGTAGGAATGGCAGAGCTGTTGTGTGTTTGTGTGGTAAGAATTATGTGTGTGTGTGTGTGTGTGTGTGTGTGTGTGTGTGTGTGTGTGTGTGTGTGTGTGTGTGCGTGTGCGTGTGCGTGCGTGTGGGTGGGTGTGTGTTGGGGTGGGGGGCATATACATGGGTATGTGTGTGTTCATTCATGTATGTTTATGTCTGTGCATGACATGTCAGTGTGTTTTAAGTCCGGACCTGGCTGTAACTGTGCACCTGTATCGCCAGTACACCTTTGTACTGTATGTGCATGCTTGCATAATATACTTCATAATTGATATGGCTGTGGAATGGCTGTGGAATGTGTGTGTGTGTGTGTGTGTGTGTGTGTGTGTGTGTGTGTGTGTGTGTGTGTGTGTGTGTGTGTGTGTGTGTGTGTGTGTGTGTGTGTGTGTGTGTGTGTGTGTGTGTGTGTGTGTGTGTGTGTGTGTGTGTGTGTGTGTGCGCGTGCGTGTGTGCGTGTGCGTGTGTGTGCTTGCATGCTTTTCTATATGTGCGTTGTGGACCATCCAACCAGCCCATAGCGTGTTAATCGGCTGTTCTCCCGTGTAGATTCCTGTGCAGATAGTGTGCAGCCTCTGCCTGTATTCCACACTAGGGAGAACAATGGTCTCCTTTAGCTGCTGGCTGCTGTGTGCTCTGCTAAAACTGCTGCCGTGGCACTGGCCGCCTGACGGCCGTGGTGGCCGAACACTGTCTCTGTGTTGCTCTTCTCACGCAGGGAAAAAGGATGATCACATGCCCCTCTCTATTTCTCTCTATATCTCCAACTGATATGCAGTGTATGGCCCATGGCCCATATATGGGCATACACTGATGACTGATGATCAGAGATCTCGACAGACAGTACAACGGGTACCTGACAACGGGTACAACGTTTTTTTGTGTAACCTGGTGGGGCATGCATTCTTGGCATTCCAGGGAAATTGAAAGAGGAGCGCTCGCTTTTAGTAGCGGGGCTTTGGCACGAGGCAGGGCTTTTCGAGACAGTTTTTTTTACGCGAGGCTCGCGAGGAGGAGGAGGAGGAGGCGCGAGGCCGGGCTTTGATACGAGGCGGCGCGAGGAGGAGGAGGCGCGAAGCGGGGCTTTGATACGAGGCGGCGCGAGGAGGAGGAGGAGCTTTTTTTTGTTGTTCCCCCCCACATAGCAACCAGGAAGCTACGCTAGGGGAACGCTGAACACGCGTTCATACGCACACGTGATAATAGTTATTGTCCATGACGGAGGCGCGCCGACTCAGCAGAGCTTGAGGCCGAGGAGGCGCGCCCTCACGCCTCCAGGCGCGAGTGCCCGCGCCGACCGGCCGAAGGTCTGCTAGTCGAATCAGCGCCGTCCGAGTTGTGAACCGATAGGGGGAGAATAGATCTTTTCATGGGTTTCAGTCTATGGTTACTATCCGGTGTCCACGACGACACACACGTGTGCATGTGTGCATGCGCACACATGCACACACACACACACACATGTCCATGCATTGGCTTGCATTCATTGCCCTCTAGCGTTGGTTATGCAGAATTGCCTGGGTGGGTGGTAAAAACAAGCGCTCCTTTTTCAATTTCCCTGGAATGCAAATGTCCCTGTAACATATATACTGATGACATCTGGGATCTCCATATAAAAGGGAAAAGGAGAGACAGAGAGCACAACAGGTACTCGCAATGAGTGCAACAGGTATGGCATGACCGGGTGCACGGGCACGCACCCCCAACTTGCACCGTTCCTGAGTAGACCGATGCCCGTCTAGTATAGTGTCAGATTCAACAAATGCACGGGCAAGCACATATGTGCACATGGGCGTGCTTGCTATGAACACGCATGTAGGCTCCGTCACATCGACAAAAGATCAGGCTCACACGCATGCCAAAGACGGTTGGATTAGGGGAGCTGCGCCACCAACAGTGTTGATTTCGCCGACTAAAACTAAGACTAAATATATTGACAATTTTGTCAACAAATGAAAACTAGACTAAAATGTTAGTGAGGGACTAGTGGAGAAGAGATCCAGTAGAACTAAAAGACAAGTCATTTTATGTTTGGTTGCGCTCGGGTGTTGCACTCTGAAAATATAAGAATAGCAGATCTACAAGCTAAAAATAGCAGATCTACAAGATCTTGTAGATCTGCTATTTTCAGCATGCAACCAAGTATAAAATCAGCCATTACGACGCCATCAAGGCACCGCCAAAATACATTTTAGTCGACTAAATCAACTGTAGATTTAGCCGACTAAAATCTTATGATATTTAGTCGACTAAAAATAAAAAAAATCAGATGACTAAAATATGACTAAAACTAAATGGAATTTCATTCAAAAGACTATGACTAAAACTAAATCAAAATTTGCTGTCAAAATCAACACCAACGACCCTGTCACAGAGAGGAGGAGTTAAACGAGAGGAAGGTCTAACCGTTGAACCTTGCCCCTTTGCCTGATCTTTTCGGTGTGCCATCAGAGACTCTTGGCTTGCGTGGGATACACTTGGACAGCATATAGCCTACGCTGCCTTGCTGGCAAGGCGTTTGATTCTCTTAAATTGGAGAAATAGTTGTCCCCCTTCCTTTGGCAGGTGGATCTGCGAGGTCATGTATCTTCTTAAATTAGAATAGAACACACTGAGGGATCTACTGATAAGTTTACTAGAGTGTGGCAGCCTTTTCTCTCACATGCTGATCTGCTGACCATATATACGTATGCCTCTTAATGCTTCCAGATATTGCATTGTAAAATTGTCATATGATGTTGGATGTCTTGTGCTGTGCTGAATCTGACTTGTGTGTGTCCTTTTGTTGCTCTGGTTGTCTTGTGTCTGTTTTTGTTGAATTTTGACTCTGCTTTTACATTATATCTATTGTGTATCATGTAATTTCGTTTTACTCTTTGTTCGTTTTTTTTCCCCTTTTGGCTCTTGTGTCTTAATCTGTGATATACATGTCTATATTGTCGTTCCTGTCCATTATCACACCAGGGGACCCCCAGGGGTCCTTGAGGGGGTTATATATATTTTTTGTCTATTCTAAAATAGCCAATCTACAAGCTCACAACGTGTCACATTGTAGACCGGCATATCTATTATATGATACTTTCAAGAAGTGGTGACAAATCTTGACAAAAAAATGTCTCTGTCTGTCTGTCTGTCTGTCTGTCTGTCTGTCTGTCTGTCTGTCTGTCTGTCTGTCTGTCTGCCTCCGTGTGTCCCTCTATCTCTCCGCCACTCACTGTAGTATCAGCAAAAGATTGCCACGATTTCATTTCTATCTCCTGTAAACAGCATGTCCCTGTCTTATCAGTGGATAATGGAATGGATTGAATAGAGTGTGCTGCCTTCTCTTTCTCATTCTCACTCTGTCTCTGTCTCTTCTCCTTCACTCTGCTCTCCTCCGGCTCCCATAAGGGTGATACGTGGTTGCATTGCCAAATTTTTTTAGACCAAGGACCCCCTAGCTGAGAGAGAGAGATGAAGCAGGGACCCCCCTCTATATTGTATATAGATTAAACTTTTTTATTTTATTTACTTGATCTGCTCTCTTTTTCCCTCTACACACCTATACCTCTTTGCCGAAAATAGCCGATCTACAAGCTCAGCTTGTAGATCGGCTATTTTTGGCTAAAGTTCTCCTCAGAAAAGGGATGCTCGTGTTCAAGTGGTTAATGTAAAAAAAAAAAAAAAAAATCATATCACACAAAGATTTGGCGGCCCCCCTGTAGTAACTATGAGTGCCCCCTGGGGGTCCCGGTTCCCCTGTTGAAGACCCCTGACCTAAACCAGTGGTTCTCAAACTTTGTCATATCAACGACCCCCAAAAGTATATGTTTTTGTGCTAGGGACCCCCATCTCAAAAATATTTTGTGCCAGGGACCCCCATCTCAAAAGCTTTTGTGCCAGGGACCTCCAGAAGCAAAGATTTGAGTTAAAACTTTTCGCTTTAAAAATATGTATATTCAAAGATTTTTGTAAAATAGCAGATATACAAACTCGTAGCGAGTCACTTCGTGCTACGCTTGTAGAAAAATCTTTGAATATATATTATTTACACATAAGACAGAAAACCTCCCACTGCTTCTCTCAGGAAGGGACCGCACACTCCAATGACGATGGACAGGACTCACTTAATGCTTCATTTTTGTTGTTATTTTCTGCACGACGCTTTTCGCCGTGTTGGCTTCATCAGGTGCTATGATATATATTTACACGTCGCGTTGTGAATATGGGCAGAGGCTACTGATGACCATTTCAGATCGCCATTACACTATCGAGACTGTCGAGACAAAAACGATCACAATTGTCTGCGTTACCGCAGTACTATTATTTAAATAATTTCACCATGTTTTATTTGATTGAATCTCAGAACACGTAAACCATTACCCCTGTCACTGTAGATGGGTCGCAATTATTGTTATTGTATTATATTACACACACGCACACGCACACGCACACACACACACACACGCGCGCACACACACACACACACACACACGCATGCACGTGCGCACAAACGCAGCCTATCAATTATCTCTTGTCTGTTGCATTTGAGTATTTGAAATGAACCCATCCACAATTTACATAAATACAAACGAGTCTTGAGAACACAGGTGCCAATAGTGTTAATCCTGTTGGAAAATGTTTACAACCAATTTGACGACTGCCGGATTTTAAATGATATGATTTATTTTTTATTCGGTCCCCCCCCCCCCCTAAATTTTTTTGCGCATTAACTCGGGAGTTGGCAAATGTAAATTGTGTTGCACCTGCGATGACAATAAAGCAACTGAACTGAATTAGATTGAAATAATGTCATCATGTGCGCTGTGCGTGCCGAGACTACAAACACAACAGGTAAGCCAGTGTGTTTACTAGAGCGCGTACAGTACGATTCAGGAGACATTATTAACAAGCTATTTGCAATTTAGGCGGACACACTATGAGATTCAGACGTACGGTTGTTAACCAACCGTCCCTTGAAATAAGGAATCGTCCCTTATTTTTAGAAACTAAAACAAGTGTCCCTGATTGAACTAATTCAAGGGACACACTTACTTTGTTCCTTATTTTTAGGGAAGCAATCAATGACACACATCTTACAAGTGCAAACAGCTCATTTACATATACTGTAGTACAGGTTGTTAACCACTTTGACTTGGGCAAACTAGACCCGAGTTGTCTGTACTGCTTTTTTTGCTGTCGTTGTGAGCTTGTAGATCGGCTATTTTTGGCCAATGTTCCCCCAGAATATGGATGCTGGGGTTCATGTGGTTAGTATAATATACAAAAACTGTACATTACATTACATTACAGTCATTTAGCAGACGCTTTTATCCAAAGCGACTTACAATAAGTGCATTCAACATAGGTAAGGAAGGAAACTACTAATCACCAGAAGTCTTAGTGCATTATTTTCTAAAACAAGCAACTAAGAGTATACACGAATCTACGGAGCGCAGCCCTGCACGCCGCCATTGCTGCGGTGTCAACGCTCCGCGGACGCGACACCGCAGCAATGGCCGCCTACAGGCAGCTACAGGCACCTACAGGCAGTGCGTCTGTGGATTCGTCTACCTAGCGCTAAGGTAAAAGTGCAATATATCAGCTACCTACTTTCATAAACAGATGAGACAAATAGCTAAATCAAATGAGAAAGAGCTAAAACAAATAAGTGTATCGAATAAACAAGATCCAATAAAACAATAAAACAAGAGCTTGTACAACAAGTGGGCAAGGCGAAGAGGAAGGGTAGTGTTTCCTGAAGAGGTGGGTTTTCAGCCTGCGGCGAAAGATGGGCAATGACTCTGCTGTCCTGACATCAGTGGGGAGTTCATTCCACCACTGTGGGGCCAGAACAGAAAAGATAGGTGTAGATCGACCAGGAGACATGTACATATATATACAGTGAGAGTTTAATCTTTGTCTGGGCGTCCCTTATTTGAATTTTGGGTAGTTGGCAAACCCTATTGAGAAGTAACATTGCATTGGCTATGAAGCAGTGGATGTCACGAAGATGGCTCCTAAGATTTGAGGAGTTGCTTCCGTTTGCTGTGACACTCTTCCTGCGTGTTCTGCAGACAGGCTTTTCTTTGATCAGTTTCCTTCAACATCTTTATGAAGAAATACATAAATATATGATCATGCTACAAGCAGAAAGTATAAAGGTTTAAAATCTCCTCTGCTACTACCAGTATGAGTGAGTGACAAATAAAATAATGTCTTGATTCTTCTTGACCTTGTACCTCACCTTGCTGAGCAGGAAATGAGACTTTAAAAAAAAAACAGTAGCTAATTCATTTTTATAACCCTATTAATAATAACCATTGCGTATTTTACCAAGCTATAACCGGCACTAAAAGCAACCATAATATGTGATGATGCTTGACGGAGAGCGAGCCCTTCCGGAGAGATCGTGTATTCAGCAGAGTAGAAAAACGTCGCAAAATAAATGTCCGTCCAAAATGAGTTCATAGCACAGCAAGACATACTATAAATATCTGGCAGAGCTTAAATCGACATGCAGTGAATAGCATGAAATAAAAGCAATAAACCTAAAGCTCATAAAAGGAACAACTGCATCCTTTCTTGACGCAATGTGACCTGGGATTGTATTCTGCTCTCTGAATGGAAGTATGGCATACTCAGAGTCAGAGGGCTTTTTCTCAGAATGAGAGATTCTAAACCTAACTCTAACCCTAATTCTATTAGCTTTATTTTCAAAACTGCTGGGTCAATCTAATGAACCAATATCTAATTATTTTACTATGATTCTCTGCTTTCATATGACAAAAAAAAACAAAAATGCAATAATGCTTAAAGACTAGCTATTTATCAAACCAGCCACATTATTATCCTCTGCCCCCGCATATGCATAGACATTACATACAGAATACTACATACATACATACATCATGTTCATCACCCTCCCACACTCCCCTCTCCTCTCTCTCTCTCTCTCTCTCTCTCTCTCTCTCTCTCTCTCTCTCTCTCTCTCTCTCTCTCTCTCTCTCTCTCTCTCACACACACACTCTTATACTGTATTCACCCCGGGCCCTCCCGAAGGACTCCTGTTTCTCCAGATAGATGGTCAGTTGGTTTTGCACCAGCGCCCTAACCAAAACCCTACTCCCTTGGCTCCCATCCAGCCTTGCTCGCTCATTCACTCACTTCTCTCTCTCTCTCTCTCTCTCTCTCTCTCTCTCTCTCTCTCTCTCTCTCCTCTCTCTCTCTCTCTCTCTCTCTCTCTCTCTCTCTCTCTCTCTCTCTCTCTCTCTCTCTTTCTTTCTCTCTCTCTCTCTCTCTCTCTCTCTCTCTCTCTCTCTCTCTCTCTCCCTCCCCCCTGCGCTGGTGGATGTACCACCAGCTGGTCTTGGCCGAGGCCCAGGCTGCCCAGAGTTCTGCTCCGCCACCTCTTCCGTTCTGGCACGGCACCACAGGCCCGTCATGGCTTGGCATGGCTAGGCTATTCTGAATGTGTGCGTGCGTGTATGTGTGTTTTTGTGCGCACTCTTTTACATGTTTACATGTTTATGTGTGTGTGTGTGTGTGTGTGTGTGTGTGTGTGTGTGTGTGTGTGTGTGTGTGTGTGTGTGTGTGTGTGTGTGTGTGTGCAATAACAAAACACAATCTCACCATCACCAACACCATCTTTCAGATGAAAAACAAATACAAACCTCCTGGATGCATCCTCGATCCAAGCACTGGCACCTCCTGGACTACATCATTGTCAGACGCACGGACCTGAGAGATGTTCACGTCACACGAGCCATGAGGGGGGCAGAGTGCTGGACGGATCATCGGTTGATCATGGCCATGCTCAAACTGAGGATCCGCCCAGCCATACGCCTCCGAAAGTCCACCAAGAGAAGGCTGCACTGTGCCCGGCTGCAGGAAACGGAGGCATGCAACACCCTCCGCTGTTCCCTAGCTAAACAGCTGGAGAACATTGAGCCTCTCCTGGGCATGGAGGGGACAACCACTGACAAGTGGTCCACCCTAAGTGCTTCACTTTATGAACCAGCAGCCCAGTCTATTGGCTACAGCAGGAAGAAACATCAGGACTGGTTCGATGAGAACTCCATACACATCACCACTCTCCTCAATAACATGCATAAAGCCCACAAATCCTCGCTCAATAACCCATCTTCTGCAACCCTGAAAAACCAATGGCAAGACCAAAGGAGAGAGGTCCAGCGTACTCTGAGGCAAATTCAAAACCACTGGTGGGTATCCAAGGCACAGGAGATACAATCCTACGCAGACAGGTATGACATGCACAACTTTTATGATGCAATAAAAGCCACACATGGCCCAAGAACCCATACTGTCTGCCCCCTCAGAACAGCGGATGAATCTTCCCTCATGAAGGACCAAGCCCTGATTGTCCAGAGATGGGGGGAGCATTTTGAGGCTCTCTTAAACCAGCCAGCCTCTCTGTTCTAGAGGATCTCCCAACCCTACCCACCATCCAGAGCCTTGACCTCCCACCTTCCTTTACCGAGGTTCATGCTGCCATAAGGGCATTGAAGAACAACAAATCCCCAGGACCTGACTCCATCCCTGCTGAGATCCCGAAGCAGGGAGGCTACCTATGCACCAGAGCAATCCACAGTTTCATCTCCCTAATATGGCGGGAAGAAAGCATTCCTCAACAATGGAGGGATGCAAATATTATCACCATATATAAAAACAAGGGGGACAAATCCATCTGTGGAAACAGCCGGGGCATAGCACTTCTCTCTGTTGCAGGCAAAGTCCTCTAAAAAATCATGCTCCACAGGCTTATCAAGACCATCACTGAAGACCTGTTGAGTCCCAGTGTGGATTCCGGAAAAACAGAAGCACAGTGGACATGATCTTCACCTCGCGGCAGCTGCAGGAAAAATGCCGCGAACAAAGCGAACAAAAACAAGACCTTTTCATGGCCTTTGTGGATCTCTCCAAGGCATTCGACACCGTCCACCGTGACCTTTTGTGGAGAGTACTTCTGCACTATGGCTGCCCGGTGAAGTTTGTTAACATCCTCCGGCAGTTCCATGATGAGATGAGGGCCAAGGTGACGATAGGTGGACTAGAATCTGCCTCCTTCGGAGTAGGTACTGGTGTGAGACAGGGATGTGTTCTCGCACCTATCCTTTTTAATATCTTTCTTGTGTGTGTAACAACACTTCTACACAAGGAAATGGAGGAGGGGAGTGGGGTGACCCTGGACTACAGACTGGATGGGAACCTCTTCAACATCAGGAGGTTCCAAGCCACAACAAAGATCCAGACCATACGCATACTGGAGCTCCAGTATGCTGATGATTGTGCCCTTGTGGCACACACACCAGAGGCACTGCAGGCCACTCTGGCGGCCGCTGTGAGAGCCTACAGCAGAATGGAACTTTCTGTAAACACCTCAAAGACAGAAGTCCTCTGCCAGTGGTATTCAGAACCCCCACAGACACCACCAGTCTTCTCCGTTGCAGATTCCCCACTTTCCATCGTTCCACACTTTAAGTACCTTGGAAGCATCCTGTCAGAGGACTGCAGCATCGACAAGGACATCCAAAACAGGATCAAGCAGGCCTCATCCTCCTTCGGACGGCTGAGGAAAAGGGTCTTTAGCAACAGCAACCTCCACCTCCACACAAAATAGCAGTCTACAGGGCAATATGCAATTCCAGCCTCCTATATCGTTGTGAGTCATGGACCATCTATTACCGGCATCTGAAGATGCTCGAGGCGTTCCACATCAGATGCCTCCAACGCATCCTAAAAGTGACCTGGAGAGACCGTATGCCACACTCTGAAGTCCTCCAGAGAACCAGCTGCAGGAGCATAGAGGCCACCATCATGCACCACCAGCTAAGATGGCTTGGACATGTCATCAGGATGCCAGCCAGTCGCCTGCCTCGGAAGACTATATGGCCAACTCCACCTAGGCCAATGTTCCGCAGGGGGACAGAAAAAGAGGTTGAAGGACCAACTGAAGACCTCTCAAAAGAAGCACTCTGCCAACAAGAAGTACAACTGGCAGAGGAGAACCGAATGGAAGACCGCCTGGCAAGAAGTCAGAGAAGGAAGTTTGGCCAAGTCTGTGTGTGTGTGTGTGTGTGTGTGTGTGTGTGTGTGTGTGTGTGTGTGTGTGTGTGTGTGTGTGTGTGTGTGTGTGTTGTGTGTGTGTGTGTGTGTGTGTGTGTGTGTGTGTGTGTTGTACATGGGTGTGTCCATCTCCGTATTTCAGGCCCTGGAGCACTGGGGCCCTATGAACCATGTTTTTAGTCCTTAGAAGAGTCTCTCTGTCTGTCTCGCTTTCTCTCTCTCTGTCTGTCTGTCTGTCTGTCTGTTGTGTGTGTCTCTCTCTCTCTCTCTCTCTCTCTCTCTCTCTCTCTCTCTCTCTCTCTCTCTCTCTCAGACCCCCCCCCCCCCACTCTGCAAGCCTCCCTCGCTCTCCCCTGCCCTGGCTCAGTAGAGCTCTGTTAAAACCCTGCTGTACGAGGCATAGTCTCCACCTGTCTCTCCTCCCACACACTCTGACGCCCTCTGACCCCACAACCAGTTTGTTTACTTCTGATAGAGAGCTGGTATTCTGCTCATTATTCTCACCACATGACTCTGTCTCCCTCTCTCCTTAGCTGCCCGGCTCTCTCTCTCTCTCTCTCTCTCTCTCTCTCTCTCTATCTCTCTCTCTCTCTCTCTCTCTCTCTCTCTCATCTCGTCATCTCCTCTCTCTCTCTCTCTCTCTCTCTCTCTCTGCACCGTGCCGATAGAGTTCTACTTTGAATGAATGCACTTTGAATGAATTTTTCAGAACAAGAAGTTATTATTTTATCCCTGCTAGCAGTGGGGCTCTAAGGATGGCACTGTGGTCCTGCTGGGGGACCATATCCCTAAGTCCAGCTCTTTGGCACCTTCATGCTGCCAGGATTTTGAACCCTATTCATTTTGATGATCCCGTGACCTTATTTTCTCTGCTGCCACCCTTAGGCAACGTTCCCACTTGCAAAACAAATTAAAGTTCTCAAAATGAAAACCTTTTTGAATGTATTCGTGCTTCTGAAAGGATTAACGCTATTTGACTGTTTGCAGTTTTTTTGTTTAAATGTTTTGCTCCTCTAGTAAGAGAGTATAGGGCTCTAATGATGTCAGTCAGTTCCAACCACTTTGGTCCGGTGGGGTGTAAGGAGCAGCGCGGCCCTCCAGGGACTGTAGACTCTTTGTAGACTCTTTAGTCTTGTCATGCGTTTGAATTCCTTTTTCAATGTGTAGGTGGTTTGTGTGTGTCTGACGACTGTGTGTGTGTGTGTGTGTGTGTGTGTGTGTTGTGTGTGTGTGTGTGTGTGTGTGTGTGTGTGTGTGCGTGTGCGTGCGTGTGTGTGTGTGTGTGTGTGTGTGAGCAAGCGCTATTGAGCAATAATCTGCAAGGCTTGCAGACTGCGGTTAATGTCTGATCCTGTGGTCTTGCGAAACCAAGCCCCCTCTTTAAGAGGCCATTTCCTTCGGCCGAGTGCGTTGCTGGACTGGCACATCACACCCCCCCCCCCCCCAAACCCCCTCAGCAAACCCACTTAAACATACTTGAAATTGAAGTCAAAACAAATTAGAAATTAAATTGAATGAATAATTTCAATTCTATGGTTCACATGGTTCACATGGTTCACATGGTTCACATACACATGTACAGCCACGTGCACCTTCACACACATATTTAAGAAGACCTCCTGGAGTGATGGGGTGAGTTGAAAGAGCTGCCTGTGAGGTTCTGGAGGGGAGCATCTCTAGCGAAGAACTCCTCTGAAATGCCTGTGAGATTCTCTGCTCTGTTCACATCACACAACATCAAACCCCATGCTAGTCAGAGTGCCTACGCATACAATACGCTCCAGTTCTTGTTTGTGCATATGTATATATGCACATAAACGTGTTTACAAACCTCTCTCTCACTCACTCTCTCTGCCCTCTACCTCTATTAACTGCAGTTGATTTATGTTCTCCACATGTTTATGACGACTCTGCATTACCTCATCGAATCCCTTGAAAACACGTTTCAAAGCGCCGGTATGGACTGATTATCCAGCCTTTTGCGTTCACAAGGCCCATAAGGAAGCAACGCAAAGCAGACCCGTCCTCAAGCACCATAGAATACAGCAATAGCAGCGTATTGGAACAGCTGACATTCGGTATAGGTTTGTCAAACATATAGAGTATAGGTGGACATGTGGGTGACCAAGAAAATCCCATGTGGTGTTGAGCGTGAATGCGATCGCTGAACGCACTGCTCGTGTTTTTGGTGAATGAGCTGAATGTGAATGCTTGCTACAAATTAGCGTGAGACAACTTGAACCCCACCGGCTTCGAATGCTATCAATGCATTGAATGGGAGATTATCACGTTTTATCAGACCATTGAATGGCCGATTAGGCAACGAGTAGGCGATATACTGACCTACCTGCGATTCATCAGACCATTCATTGCGCGTAATCAGGAAATTACCAAAATAAAGTTTCCCCAGTAACGTCAAAAGCCACATTCTTTGCCATTAAACACTTACCTCGAAGAATTCCTTCTTCTGTAAGCTGCTTTCTTGATGAATCAACGATGACACAGTTATATTATTTTATTCTCAGGAGGATTGTACCGTTCCGCTCGCGACAAACTTCAAAGCTCGCGCTGTGGTCCAGCGTCCCTTCTGCTCTCAGCGTCAAAAAGGACAGATCTACAAGCTCGCAGCGTGTTGCCATGCGACGTGTTGTTAGCTTGTAGATCTGTTGTTTTGTAACATGACACCCTGCATGGTGAACTTTGACTTGGAGCCAAGTCAGCCAACCAATAGGATAGGAAAGAAGCACTGAGAGTTTATGTCACTTGGCAGCCATTGGTAGTTTTCTTCAGTTTCCTAGAGATTCCAGGAGATACACCTCGGTGTAGCCTGTAGGCTATTAATAAGCTACTTATTGATGATGAACTAAAATGGCTCATGTATTTGACTGACATGTGTGCATGCCTGTTTTGTTTGAATTAGACATTTGGGCAGGCCCCATATATTTATTAGATGTATTCGATATAGTGTGATTATGAGAATGCTGTATTCAACTACCCCTACAAAAATAGCTAGGGCACCCACATTTTATATATATATATATATATATATATATATATATATATATATATATATATATATATATATATATATAATACATATTGACATGCAAGGATTGAGAAGCACACTGTTCTATAGGACTTCAGTAATTGTGCTGAGGTGCTATATAGCACCACAACAATCCCAAAGAACCACTGCAGAACCGCTGAGGCACCACAACCACCCAAAAAAACACTTAAGAACCACTGTGGTGCTATATAGCACCACAAGAATCTCAAAGAACCGCCCGAAGTGTGTGTGTTTGTGTGTGTGTAGGCTCAAGCGAACGTCACAACGTTCGGGACGGCAACTCACTCACTTTAGCTCGCTCGGCGGTCCCTCACATGGTTCCAGTTCGCTTGTAGCCTGAGGCAACGAGCTCAATTGATGGTCTTGAAGGGCGGATCCAAACACAGCCGCCCGGATTCGTGCGGGGCTTCCTATTGCTTCACCAATCTATGTCCCCGCCTCCCCTCCCCTCCCCCCCCTTCCCCCCCCCCCGGCCTGTGCACGGAGCATGCTGACGTCACCAAATTTAGAGCGACGCCCCTCTGCACTCTGATTGGTTAGGAGATAACAAGGTCCTAAGACCATCGTTCCTGCGTGGCTCCCCCAGGCTTTTTTTCTTTTGTAACAAAAAAAAAGCCATGGGTTTCCGAGGCTAGTTCGCTTGAGACTGCTCGCCTCCGTCATGGTCCGAAACCAAAACCGAAACTGAACTTTTTAAGTCATCTCCGTCGGTAGGTCAGTATGTCTTAATAATGAATGTGATAATGTCTCATTCAATGCATTGATAGCATCCGAATGGGGTGCACCACTGAACGTGCTGCTCGTGTTTTTGGTGAATGAACTGAATGTGAATGCTTGCTACAAATTAACGTGAGACTGTCTTGAAAGGACTTGAACCCTAGCATCCCTGTTCCGGGAATGTCATAGTAGGGGAACATGCAACGGAAACAGGCAAACATTCAGTGAAAATTGATCTGATATTCTCGGCCGCTGATACCCCTGTTACTGTAAAAAACACTATAGCAATGATTACTAACGGGGTAGAGCTATTTAACACTTATTCTTTTTTAAACAAACAAAAAAAGAACCGATCACTTACAACACATTTAAAACTATACTGCAAAGAGTTAATGATGCTCACTGCAGTTTGATGAATGACGCTGGCCAAGATTGTGGCCAATACAAAGAATGCAAAGAACAGAATTGTGTCCTTGGGAAGAATGTACTCATCATGAAACCAGAGAATGTATCTTCTAGATTGAGACGACTAGTACTCTCACGTGGCCACGCACTGCAGCTTGCTGCTCTTGACAGCTGTGTGTGTTTCAAACACAGGGACCTCATCACATGTCTGAAAACGCCAGAAAATCGACATTCTCATTTATGCGGCACACTGATAAAGGCTGAATAAAATGTCTAGTGCATCTGTGGTACGGTATAGCTTAGCTACACATCTTTTGTTGAACTTTTTGCATAATATGACACATTGTAAGTGGAAAAACCTACTAAAGATGTGCATCGGACAGCCGCCGGTCCGACCGACAGACGACTCAGCACTGCACACCTCAGGGTCATCGGCGACCAGTGGTGGAAAAAGTACTCAAATGTTTTACTTAAGTAAAAGTATCAATACTGCAATGTAGAGGTACTCTGTTACAAGTTAAAGTCCGGAATTCAAAATGTACTTGATTAAAAGTACAAAAGTATTGGTATCAAAATGTACTTAAAGTACCAAGAGTAAAAGTACTAAAATATTTGAAAATAGCAGATCTACAAGCTCACAACGCGTCGCGATGCTTGTAGAATTTATTATATAATTTATATCTGAAAAGTAACAAGTAACTAAAGTTTTCAAATAATTGTAGTAGAATAAAAGTACAAGAAGTAAAAGTATAGACAATTGGAAATACTCCAGTAAAGTAAAAGTACCTCAAAATTGTACTTAAGTACAGTACTTGAGTAAATGTACTTAGTTACTTTACACCACTGGTCATCGGCGACACACACGCCAAGTGTGAAGCCAATCGGTCGATCAGTCCCCGAGTTATGCCCGAGTCTGTCTGTCTGTCTGTCTGTCTGTGGAAGTGGGCAGTGGCAATGATTGGGGGCTGGGTGGGGTTGATGGGCAGGAGGAGGTTCTACTGAAAAACAATGACTCTGAGCAGATCATTGTAAACAAGAAATAAAGGCTTTGGCTATTAAAAAATAGCAGATATACAAGCTCATAGCGCGGAAACCGAGTGCCGCACTATGAGCTTGTAGATCTGCTATTTTTTGAAAAATCGTGAAAATGTGTGCAAATCTTTGAATATCCTTTTTTTCTGTAGCGCACATTTTTAACTCTGTTACAACTTCTGGGGGGGTCCCTGGAACAACATATTTTGAGATGGGGGTCCGCGGCCAAAATTCATATAATTTTGGGGGTCCTTGACATGAACCACTGATTATAGCAACATTTTTGTTCTTAAAAATATATATAGGATTTAGAAGACTTTTGTAGAATCCCCCCAGAAGCAAATATTTGAGTAAATTCTTTTTGCTTTAAAAATATATACTCAAAGATTTGCTCAAATTTTCAAAAATAGCAGATCTACAAGCTCATAGCGCGGCACTCAGTGCCGCGCTATGAGCTTGTATATCTGCTATTCTTGAATAGCCAAAGAAATCTAAAAAAAAATGTTTTGGGGACTGAACTTAGTTCAAAATTCTAAACTGTGAACTAAACTTACGGAACATAAACTAGTTCATTCTAATCTGTGTGTGAACTGAACTTTGAGAGCTCTCTTGTGAAGTGTTAACTTGCACAACACTGACAAAATGCATGGGTGGATAAAATTGCTTTTTGCAGTGGCTTTGTTTTGTTTTTTTGTTTGTTTTTTGTTACTTGGCCTAGAAACACACTCTGTAGTTTGGGCCTATTTTAATGGATCCCTTCAATAATACATTCTTTAATCCGTTTGTATTTTTTACAGTCACAGATTCTGAATAAAAGATGTGTGAGTTTCAGACCAGAAAATGATACACAAACAGACGAGGGAGGGGGGGGGGGGGGGGGCAGAGAGAGCAGTGGTGGAAAAAAGTACTCAAATTCTTTCTTCTGTTTTGGAATAATAATCAAAATCTACAAAGTAACTAAAGTTTTCATATAACTGTAGTGGAGTAAAAGTATAATATTTTTCAATGAGATGTAGTGGAGTAGATGTAGTGGAGTAGAAGTAAAAGTACAGAAAATTGGAAATACTCCAATAAAGTAAAAACAATACCTCAAAATTGTACTTAAGTACAGTACTTGAGTAAACGTACTTAGTTACTTTCCACCACTGAGAGAGAGACAGGCTGAGCTGCAGCTGCTACCGTTGCGGCGCTGCATGTTTGTGGCATGTGTGTGGTTTCTCAAGGCCAGGCTCTGAGCACACAGCCTCCTGGTAAAGGGGATGCAGCAGGCCTGAGGCACACAGATTCCTGGTAAAGAGGCTGTGTGCAGCAGGCCTAAGGCCTTTAGCACACAGCTTCCTGGTAAAGAGGCTGTGTGCAGCAGGCCTTTAGCACACAGCTTCCTGGTAAAGGGGCTGTGTGCAGCAGGCCTTTAGCAGACAGCGGCCTGGCCATGAGTCACTTCTGTCAGACAAGGGAGAAAATCAAAACCGTCTGTCAGACGCTCCACCGTCCTCTGGGTAAATGATGGGCTTCTGCTGCGAGTGCGCACGCACGCACGCACGCAGGCAGGCAGGCAGGCAGGCAGGCAGGCACGCACACACACGCACACAAATCCCTAGAACAAGTTATCTTCTCCTATTCTCTCTCTCTCTCTTCAGTGTGTCCTTGTATATGTGAGCATTCATTTTCATCCACTGTGTGTGTGTGTGTGTGTGTGTGTGTGTGTGTGTGTGTGTGTGTGTGTGTGTGTGTGTGTGTGTGTGTGTGCGCGCGTGCACGTCGTGTGTGCGCATGCACGTCGTGCATGCGCCTTGGGGTTTTGTGTGTCACTTCTTCCCCCAGTTCTGCACTAATGAGGCAGGTGACAGTGTGGGTCTGAGGGATGGAACAAGGTGTCAGCAGGCCGCCAACTACCACCAGCCTCTGCATGACAACACAGTAGCACTGCCACACTGCACCAAGGAGGGAGGGGGGGAGGGAGGGAGGGAGAGACTACCACACTGCATGAAGGAGAGAGAGAGAGAGAGAGAGAGAGAGAGAGAGGGGTAAAGGAAGAAGAAGTGGAAACCTCCGGAAAACCTCTGGGCTCTGGAAAACAAGAGATGGATGAAGAGAAAAGAACAGAGGAAAAGAGATCGACTGTAGATTTGAAGAGATGGGTCAATGTAGGTTTGCAGAAGGGAATATATACTAATACTGTGTAGCTTCGCTGTCGGACGGAACCCTTGTGCTGTATGTCCAAAACAAAAAAACAACCTGTGTTCCAATGGATCCAGTGTGTAATATTTAGTCACAAGTGCTCGTTAATACTTTTCATTAGTTAAATATGTATAAAACCCACAGACAGACATAACCACCACTTTAGACCTGGTGTACCTATTTTGGGCATGTCCTAGGAGGAAATCAAAAATCAAAATAAATAGCAGCTTGTACGGTACCTCATTACATTACTTTTACATTACAGTCATTTAGCAGAGGCTTTTATCCAAAGCGACTTACAATAAGTGCATTCAACATAGGCAGGCAAGGAAACTACTAACCACCAGAAGTCTTAAGTGCATTCTCTTCTAAAACAAGCAACTAAGAGTATACCTAGCGCTAAGGTAAAAGTGCAATATATCAGCTACCTACTTTCATAAACAGATGAGACAAGTAGGAAAATCACCTCAGCTATTTTCACTGTTGACAAAGTATAAAATGGGATTCATTTATGAAAATGAAAACATAAAATAGATGATACATGGAGATACAAGGTTTCTGTCCGACAGTGACGATACGTATTATGTTTAGAAAGAGAAGTGAATGTACATTTTCACACTGCTGCTCAGCTGCAGATGGATATCAGCACTGGTAGTCCAAGTGAGATAAAGACAGGAACCATCTGGAACAGTCAAGGAAACAGCCCCTCCCCCTCCCTGGGCTGCTTTCACAGCAGGATAGCGTCAGCCAACCTCTGAACAGTGGTGTAAACTAAAGTAACAAAGTACATTTACTCAAGTACTGTACTTAGGTACAATTTTGAGGTATTTTTTACGTTTACTGGAGTATTTCCAATTTTCTGTACTTTTACTTCTACTCCACTACGTCTCGGAGGCAAATATTGTACTTTTACTCCACTACAATTATTTGAAAACTTACTAGTTACTAGTTACTTTGTAGATTTGGATTATTATCACAAAACACACAGTAACCAATTCAGCCCTATATACAGCCATTTGAAAATAGACGATCTACAAGCTCACAATATGTCGCATCGTGACACATTGTGAGCTTGTAGATCTGCTATTTTCTGAAGATTTTTATGCAAATTTGTGAAATGAGACATTCTGCATAATGAGTAAGGATAAGGATAATTCCTTTTAACAGGTCGTTCATGAAAGTCCTTGCGGTCTTGTTTCCAATGAGTACTTTCTGCTTTTGGTACTTTAAGTACATTTTGATACCAATCCTTTTGTACTTTTACTCAAGTAAATTTTGAATTCCGGACTTTCACTTGTAACAGAGTATTTCTACATTGCAGTATTGATACTTTTACTTAAGTAAAACATTTAAGTACTTTTTTCCAACACTGCCTCTGAATGCTTGGCAACCACGGCGTCTATAAAACAAACGTATTCGTACGTCGGTTACATTAGAGAGTCGTAATTGAATAATCTTAGTGATCTTTCGGAAAACCTCTCCGCCACAGCTAAGAAAGTTCTGGGCCTTACGCTGTCGCAGATAGACTGCTGACGCTAGTGGAACCACAAAATAGAATCCTATGGCCCTGTGGCAATACAAACCCTGCCCCAAGGCCTGCTGGAGCATTATCACTGGAAATAATGTACAACACTCCCAAGTTAAAACTCAGGGAAATACTTTTTTTTATCTGTCCTGTTGGTATCTTAAAACCTGTAAACCCCCATAAATATGTTTTAAAGCTATGAATGGATGAATAAATAGAAGAATGGAGCCCTGTGAGAATGTACTGTATGTAGAATGTTGGCTAGAGTTTGATATGCCAGAATTGTGCATAAGAGATTATTGATGGCGTCTAGGTCTTATCTGCAGAAAGACAGGTTTCAGCGCTGGGATGTATTCTCACCATACGCACTTGCACATGCGCGCGCACACACACACACACACACACTCACGCACGCACGCACGCTATATTGCGGGTGTCTCTCCATGGGGTACCATCATTATCCTCATATCTATTAATATCAGACTCTCTCTTTCTCTCCTTCAGTTCCCTCGCTTCTCTCTCTCCATCTGCATTTGCTCTTTTTTTTTCTGGGTCACCTGTGCAGCCCTGCCTGAGCTTCTCCTGCGAAGTTACACTCACAGTTTAATGGAGGAAGATAGCGCACGCGCACACACGCACATACTGTACACACACTATCTATCAATCGATCGTGGTGGAAGAAGTACTTTGTTTTGTTTTACTTAAAGGTAGGGTAAGTGATTTTCTCTGGTTAAAATAAGTGTTAAATAGCTCTATATTCTGATAGTACTCATTGCTATAGAGTGTTTGTTCAGTAAAAGGAGTCTCCTTGTCTCTCCAGCTCTTTCGTTTCAGTTTCAGTTTCATTTCCAATTTTATCCAATCAGGATAGAGAACTCAATCAGGATATAGATTAAACAAGTGAAATGGAAGTGATGACACTAAGAAATGAGCAGGCAAAATTGGAACTGGAACACTTTAAAAATTAAGCTTAAAAATTGGTACTTTCTCCTGATTGGCTGAGATTTTGATACCTACCGGAAAATTTATTTTCTGTTTATTAAAGAGCTGGAGAGACGGGGAGACTCCTGTTACTGAACAAACACTCTATAGCAATGATTACTATCAGAATATAGTGCTTTAACCTTTTAACAAAATACTTTTTGTTTTAACCCCTACCTTTAAGTAAAAATTTGCAATATCACAATGCAGAAATTCGCTGTTACCAGCAAAGGTCCTCCATTCATAATTTGCCCTACAGACTAGGGAGGGAACACACACGCAAATGAAATCACACTATACACAGGTGCCTCCAATTGTTAAGAAACATCAAGCCGGCTTGGAAGCGTTTCTGTTTGTTGAATATGGTGTTTAACTTAATCACGGTTGTGGTCAAGTCTCTCTGGTTGTTCATGTTTGTTATGTTTTGTCATTATTGATAGGTCTTGTGAGGGAATTGACTTGAAATAGTTTGTAAACATGAAAGTAATTGTGTATGTAACTCATGGGCCGTGGCTAGCCTGGGTTGAGTTAATTGATAAGAATGAAAAATGTTCTCTAGACTCTTTGTCACGGTCTGAGTCAGGGCAGATTGTAGGACCCAAATGCTGTTCAGAGGCTGAACAGGTCGATTCACAGGGGTTTATCAACTCAAAGGGTAGGAACACAAACTATAAGCACAGGACAAAGTACATGTAACAATAGACAATGAACAAGCAATGACAAAATGCAAACACAGGGTTTAAATAGACAGGGAAATAATAAGACACAGGTGAACTCAACAGACAATCAACACTGGGATAGGCTGAGGGACTAAGAGGACACAGGAGGAGAACATGACTAATCAAACGGGAGGTGAGACAAGACAGGTAACAGTAACTAAGAAGAACAGGAAACAATACTACAAAATAAAGGAACACAAAAGCAGGGCAACAACAACAGAGTAACAGAGTAACACAATAGGAACGATACAACATAACAGTCCTAATAAGTCTACGACCTTATAAGGGCAGGAAGGTCTAAATAATAAAGTCAAAGTCCACGGCCCGAGGAGCGGACCGTGACAGGCCTAAAGAACAGGCCTAAAGTGTCCACGACCATATAGGGGCAGAAAAGGTCCCAGGGCTGAGAATTACAGTCAAAGTCCACGGCCCGAGGAGCGGACCGTGACACTCTTGGTATATCTCACCTGTTATAAGAGGGAGGGTGAAGAGTGTTTAGTTTCAGTTTAGCGTAGGGTGAGCTAGACAACACTCAGGCGAGAGTTACCAGGGCCTTTGGACAGAAAGGGAAAAGTTTTGCCGTTAAAGGAGAATTTTGGACTAAAGTTTTCTTACTATGAACGTCAGATCTAAAAAAAAAAAAGCTATTAAAATATGTGATCTAACCTAAGGCCTATCCGCGCACCTTTTAAGCTGTGGCGGCTCAGGGGTGGAGTTATGAAAATGTTCTACTGTACCATTCATCCTAAGATATCATAACGTCATAGAAAAGGTAAGAAAACTTTAGTCCAAAATTCTCCTTTAAGTGTTTCCATTTTCTTTTTTTTGCAACTCTTATGTTAGAAGTATTGTTTTTGCCCGGGGCCTGCACTGCACGTGTATACTCCTGCACAGGACGGTTTGGTAATGTATGAAGGTAAATAAAACACCAGAAAATTGCTTTCTTGGACTTTTTCAAATGTTTTGGGGCCTGAGCAATCGGCCTACCATTACAGCAGGGCTGATTTGAATTGCTTTGCTTTATGTGTTTCTGGATGGCGTACCCAATGTAATAATACATAATTCATCCGTTTTTAAATAATCTTATATTAAAATTGGTAAAACGTAACTGTAGGCTATCTGTATTTGATTGGCCACGCTTTGTGTGATATAGTGCTCTGATCACTGGTACTACATTTTCAGCCTGAACCTCTTGATGTGAATTAAGGCCGCGTAGTGGCCTAAACATCTAGTAATACAAGTAGCTATAGTTGTCAAATAATTGTAGAGGAGTAAAAAGTACAACGTTTACCTCTGAGTAAGTAGCCTACTTCAGCTAATGTGCTTAGTTACTTTCCACCACTGTGAATGTATCTATTATCATAAAACACCTACTGTTCCTTCATAAACATGTACTGTACATTAACACACAAAAAGGCATTGACAGTCACAAACGCATACACATACACACAAAACATTTACATTCATAAATGTAATACACACGCACGCACGCACACATTTTTATGGATTGTTCTAATTGATCTGTGTCCATACTGAATGGATTATCACGCTCACTAAAAGCTGACATAAATGGTGCTAGGATACGTCCACAGAACGTTACCTTTTATGAAGACAACATTATTAGCTGCAGAGGGGAAATATACTGCTTATAAACAGAGTGAATATGAGCACGCTTCAGCGCACAACGCTGGCTTTGTCTCCCCGCAGAACAAAGAAGAACACAGACGGACGGAAGGAGGCCTCAGCCTGTTTCTACTGGGTCTCGTTTGATGGAGTCAGCTGAGATGGTAAATGCTCAAACGTAATCTGGAAATCTCAGCCAGCCATTTCTGTGTACGACTTTGGACAAAGGTTAGCCGGCTCGCGTGAATGCAGCACTGAAAGGTTAACGTGAGCGGAGGTCGCCCGCCGATCATCGTCTCGAAAATCAAGAAGCGAGTTTGCGTGTCACCAGTTTCGCACACTGCTGAACAAGACCGCACGAGTATGTCACGGCCATGCAATCCGGTCACACAGGAGTTCTACGTAAATAAACTACTTGAGTGTTGACCTAGACATGTAAAGAGCATTATGTGTGTTACTATAGAAACCTCCACTCGGCATCTGTACTATGTTGGCAGTTGGCACTATACTATGTTGTCTGTACTTTGTTGGCTCTGAAAGTGTAGAGATGCACAGTAAAAATCTGGGTCAGTTTTTTTTCTGATTAAAATGAACACTTCAGGTTGTACTGTGCGTAGAATGGATGGTGCAGCCCAGTAACAATAACACAAAACGACACAAAGTTCACAATTTACCACCAGGCAATTTATACTTTCTAGTGTTAAGTGAGACAAAAAAAACTGTGCAGTAGAACAATGCTGTGAAACCATACTGCAGTAAGAGGAACATCTTTACATAACAGACGTCCTTACGTAAACGGGGGTTTTGTGATTGCAGTTTGCTTTATTTTGGATGTTAGTGCAGCATCGGTGAGAAACCAGGACAGTCCAGCAAGAAGCTTTCACCTGGGACTCCGTCTGTCCCCCAGAGGAGCGAGGCTAGAAGCCCCTCTGATCATCACAACGTAAAGGCAGAACAACAGAATTAGCACTTCAAACAGCGAGGCATCGGTCTAAAAAAAAAGAAAAAAAAAAATATTTTTTTAGATAAAAACACACACAGGCAATGCACACACTTCATATCCGCCAGGGTCAGAGTAAACATAACCCGTATTCACTGCCGTTTTAATGGGAGATTAGCCTGGACGCAGACTATAGAGAGGGATGGAAGAGAGGAGACAAACAACTTCAGCTTGCGTGTGTGTGTGTGCGTGTGTGCGTGTGTGTGCGTGTGTGCATGTGTGTGTGCTCGTGTGAGACAGAGAGTGATGACACATGTGAGTGCACACATCCATGTTTGCCCCTTTGATTGCTGTCCTTATGGGATGTTGACATGGCAGCACGGAAGGCAGATAGATGGTAACATACCCGCATCTTTGTCTATTTTTATTCCCCTGCTGTGCGTCCACTTGTATAGGGGTGGAACAGGAGAGTGTGGCATTGCGGCGAGGACACACTTTGGCGAAACCTACTTACGTTGTGCACAGACTCAGTCCATAAACGTGAATGTCACTTCCTGTTGCATTTGGCAGTCGGCATTATGCCCACTTTGGTCCTGCTTTGAGTATAAACTGTGCGATTAATAGCCGTGTACTTACAGTGTTTAATGGCCACAGAGGAACACAATCAGAACATTGCTTTTTTTATATGTATGTTTAAAGTTTCCTTCTCTCGCGCGTGTGTGCGTGCGTGCGTGCGTGCGTGCGTGCGTGTGTGTGTGTGTGTGTGTACGTGTGCGCGCGCGTGGAGGAGGAGGGTGTTTCATCCAACATATCACACAGTATCCCACTCAATCTCTCCCCATTGTTTATCATTATTTGCCAAATCATTCTTTGGCACGAAGCCTGATAGCCTTACACTTAGTCGTACGAAGGTGTCCTGTGCTCAAAATAGCCGATCTGTAAGCTTGCGGCGCGCCGTGGCACGTTGTGAGCTTGCAGATTGGCTATTTTGGTCCGTTGCGCGATGAATATAACTCAGGCTTAAGAGGCAACCGTAAAAGAGCGAGGAGAGGCGACCATATAAAGTATGTTAGAGGAAGATGTGTTCTCCAGAGGCAGGACAGTTTATAGGGCAGACGTTTTCCACTGCAGGCTGGAAGAGCGGGCCTTGCTGGTTGTGTTAATTTGGTCGACTAAAACTATGACGAAAAATGAATGTCGACTACCTATTTTCACCGAAGAAAACTAGATTAAAACTAAAATCTGCCATTACGATGCCATCTAGGCCCGCCAAAATACATTTTTGCCGACAAAATAAACTGTAGATTTAGTCGACTAAAATCTTATATTTTGTAGATTAAAACCAGACTAAAACTGAAACATTTCAGATGACTAAAATATGACTAAAACGAAATAAAAAATTGCTGTCAAAATGAATACAGGTCTGCACCAGGCGCAAGCATTCCCTCTTGGATATGAAGCCAATTCGTAAGTCATGAAAAACCCTGCAGTTCTCATTAATGGCCTAGAGGGTGTCGCTGATTCCCCTAATCCGGCTTTCCATTGGGGTCAATCGTGACTTGACGCTTGGTTTTATTACCTTAGTAAAGCTTTTCATAAAGACTGTTTTCAATCAATCTTCTTCCCACAGCATTTGATAGTCATTTAATCTCTTATCTTATCTTAATTATCATAATGTGTCTAGGGTCCTTAACCTGGTTAAAAATGTCCTATTAATTATGGTCTCATGGGCCTGTAATACTGTCATGTTAAAAGTACTCAGTACTCTGTACTCTCAGTCTCTCTGTCTGCCAACCAAGGTCAAATCCATGCTACAGGCTTTCTGTGACAATCTATGTTGTGAGAACACCATATCGGTGTTCTTTTCCACACTAATCCTTTCTTACAGCTGTCTTACACCCATGTCACCAAGCCTCCACTGACCAGTGGGTCAGAGTCAGATGTCAAACCTGTTGACCCAGACATGGGGACGCTGTTGTCCAGAGATAAACTGTCACACAATCATAATCTACCATCATCTACCATCATCAGACGACGACGTAACCATCGCTCTCATCCAATCCGAGAAGTCCACCTTCACCCGGAACCTCATCGATGTCACATCCTATGATGTCATATGTTTATGTTACTGGACAATGTTAAAAGCTCGTGCTTGCTCTGTTACACTACGGAGAGATGCGGCCGATGATGCGGACACCTGTGATATACTGTAACCTTCTATTGTCTCTCTGATCTGAATACAAACATGTTTCCTTATACCCTTCGCTGCCTGTCTGAGTCTGGTTTTTCCTTATTGTCTCCGTGCTACAAGTATCTGTACTTTGTGTGGGTCATAAGGTGAAATTCTACTCCAACAGCATTATTGTTTTTTTTTAAATTATGGTTGAATTTTTTTTTTATTGATGATAAAGCAGGGTATGTTTTCGGGGTTTGTTATTGGGTTCTACTGAGTGAAGATATTTAAGATACTCTTTGGGCTTTTCTGCCTTTATTAATAGTACACAGTAGAGAGAGAGACGGGAAACAGGGAGAGATAAACGGGGAGTGATTAGTGCATTAGAGCCTATATGTGGTATGCGCCTTAACCGCTAGGCCAGCGGCACCCTTGAGTGTAAAAATGTACCAGTTTTCATTCTCTCTCAGTTAATACTCAGCATTTTGCAGTGCAGCTAACAGACTTCTGCCTGATCAGGTGCGGGTGGCTCTTTCTCCTACAGCCAGAATGAGCGGAAACAGGTTTGATTGTCAGCTCCGTTCTCTTCTCGTTCACCCGTCATCATGCTCCGTGATGCAGCTCTGGTTAAGTTCTGCAAGGATCAACTCGCTCCTCCACAACACGCTTGTCTTCCTCCTGGCTAATTTAAATCTCAGAGTGTTCCTCCGACAGAAAAACACCAATGAATAAGCATTAAGAGAGAGGCTGGATGCGTTCCAAACTGATGACTCACCATCTGTCCTAAGAGAGTGGAAATGAGAAGGCGGTGAGTGAAGGTATGAAGAGCTGGAGGAAAAGAAAAGGTTTGGGTGTAGGCGCTTTGGCAACCAGTTACCATTCACAGGAAATATCAAATATGGCAAATATGTTCTTCAAAATGTTTTGAAAATAGCCACAGTAATCAGGCTTGCTTTACTAGCATTGGAAAATGATGGGTACAGTTTCTTAAAACGCTAAAAGTAGGCCTACAGAAATTGATTGGATGACTGAAACAATGTATGACCCATCTTTAATAATAATCATTCATTACTTAGAAGTGAATATCTGCGTATGATTGCATGCACTGACCCCCCCCCCCCCCACACACACACACACACACACACACACACACACACACACACACACACACACACACACACACACACACACACACACACACACACACACACACACACACACACACACACACACACCCATCATTTTCCAATGCTAGTGTTCTGGTGAATTTTGGGAGTTTGATACCAAATCAAGGAGAAATCCAGGAGAAATGACAATCCAGTAGTCCAGAAGGAGATGTGGTCGAAATCAAGGAGACTCCTGCAGGATCCAGGAGGGTTGGCAGCCCTTTTTTAGCCGCTCACCCTGAACCTCTCGTTTATATCCATCCATCGTCTGGTGGATACAAAAATCCATCAGACGACTGCAGTTGATTCAGAACGCTGGTGCTCTGCTCTACTAATACCAAGAAAGTGGAGCATATCACTCCAGTTCTTAAATCCTTACACTGGGTCCCTGTGTGTCAAATAATTGATTTCAAAATACTACTGTTGGTCTATTAAAGCTTTCAATGGTTTAGGGCCAAAATACATTTCTGATCTTGTACGATATCATGAACCATCCAGACCTCTCAGGTCATCTGAGAAAGGTCTGCTTTCTGTCCCTACAACCACAAATAAACGTGGGGAAGCAGCATTTAGTTTTTATGCACCACATATCTGCAACAAACTAAAAGAAAGATGCAGGTCTGCTGCCACTCTTATGTCTTTTAAAACATAACTAAAGACCTTTCTGTTTGCCACTGCCTTTGCTTGAGTTATTGTTCTTTTTTCTCTTGTCTTTTCTCCTCTTCGTTGTTGTTGCTGCTGTTCTAGCAACTACTTTGGATTCAGAAGTCACCAGACGTATCAACAGGTGGAAACCTCTGATCGTCTGGCTAGACAAGACTACATCAATAGCTTTCTGTATTAAACTGACACATCACTGGCACATCATTTCTCCAGCGGTACATCATTAACATCATTAAAAGTCAAGGTTCACTTGGCACATACACAAGAGAAACGACGAGAGAGAGAGGGGCTGGGGAAGAGAGAGAAAGAGAGCGCAACCAGAGAGAGAATCAAATAGCATACAAACAGTGGTGGGAAAAGTATTACATTTTTTCACAAGTTTTCAAATGTATAAATTGTATGAAAATCTTTTGAAACTAGCAGATCTACAAGCTCACAATGCATCGCATCGCGACACATTGTGAGCTTGTAGATTGGCTATTTTCAAATGGCCGAAATGTATATTGGGTTGAAGTAGTTAATGTATGTTTTGTAATAATAATCAAAATCCACAAAGTAACTAGTAGTAACTAACGTTTTTCAATAATTATAGTGGAGTAAAAAGTGCAATATTTGCCTCTGAGATGTAGAATAAAAGTAGAAGTAAAAGTCCTGAAAACTGGAAATTCTCCAGTAAAGTAAAAATACCTCAAAATTGTACAGTTGTACATTGTACAGTACTTGAGTACATGCACTTTCCAAGTTACTTTCCACCACTGCAAATGGCATACAAATGCACATAGACGTTGTCCCTGCTCCTTGAGAGCGTTGTAGCCTACATATTTCATACAAGCTGCGAGAGTGGGAGAGATACTGTCAAGTTGGGCGGCTAAACAAGTGTTTAAAAAACCCTTTCAAACCCACAGTGATATGTCAGCGTGTTGCATGCGCTCGGCTCACTGCGTCGCAGCTTCTACTTGTACAACGCACCACCCCGCCCCCTGAGTGCACACGCTGTCACCTGTGATGAAACCCCCGTAGCCTACGATAAAGGCAAATGAAAAGAGGCAATGGGGGAAAAAAGAATAATAATAATAATAATAAAATCAACATAATCATGTGCATAATCACGACGTTGGCACAATACGCTCAGCTTGAGCTCATAACGGCGATATGAGGTCGGACTTTATTGCATTAATCATGTAAACGTTGATCTTGTGATTAAAGCAGAACCACTGTTTATTGCTTGTAATTGTATTCGGTTCGGGCTACGCTCCCAGGAATACCACACGCGTCGTCAATATTTGATGAAACCGACTCCGGATCAGGCGCGTGGATGCCGGTTCCCCTTTCATGTTGATCTGGCCCCGCGGTATTGGACCTGACCTCAGAGCAGTTACTCATTTCATCAGTTCACTCCACAATACTTCACAGCCCGGGCGCATTTGAATATCCCCCGTCAAAATTGTTTGCGCGCAATATCATTTTCACACACCACCCCCCCACCCACCTTCCTATTTTTATCAGCAAATCCAATATGGAGCATGAAAGCATGTGCATGCATAAAGGAATAGCAGCCATATGATTGCTCAAGGGAGGATAGGGGGGAAGGGGAAATTATGTATCGAGAAACGAAGAGAGAGGAGAAGAGGAGGTGTTATCTTCCTTTTTTTTTACCCTTTATTGCACCACTGTCATGTAATACCTTATGATACCTTAAAGGCGACTCTCCATCAGACTATTTCAGACTACTTCAGACTGCAACAGACTGGTATTTGGTTGGCAAAAGTTGGCATTTAGTTTGTCATCCGACTTGCCCATTGAGATGCTAATTTGGGAACCAATCGCCAAAAATAAAGGAAAAACAGCGCCCTCTGCTGTTCTTGAGAGATTACTTTCATCATAGCCTGCCAGCGTTGCCAGGTCTGCTTATTATAAGCGACTTTGGGCTTGTTTCCCTGATGCTCCCAGCGTTTTTTCTTTTTTTCTTCACTGACGTGCAGTGGTGTAAAGTAACTAGTACATTTACTCAAGTACTGTACATAAGTACAATTTTGAGGTACTTTTACTTTACTGGAGTATTTCCAATTGTCTATACTTTTACTCCACAACAATTATTTGAAATGTTTAGTTACTAGTTACTTTGCAGATATAAATCATTATAAAACATACATTAACCACTTTAGCCCTATTTTATACCTATAAGCTATTTGAAAATAGCAGATCTACAAGCTCACAACGTGTTGCGATGCACGTGTTCTGAGCTTGTAGATCTGCTATTTTCCAACATTTTAGTACTTTTACTTTTGGTACTTTAAGTAAATTTTTATACCAATACTTTAGTACTTTTACTCAAGTAAATGTTGAATTCCGGACTTTTACTTGTAACAGACTCAGAGTAC
Source organism: Gymnoscopelus braueri (assembly GCF_963280865.1). Classification (NCBI taxonomy): domain Eukaryota; kingdom Metazoa; phylum Chordata; class Actinopteri; order Myctophiformes; family Myctophidae; genus Gymnoscopelus; species Gymnoscopelus braueri. The sequence continues at coordinate 24,326,391 of NC_137625.1, forward strand.
ATCTATTGCATTGATACTTTTACTCAAGTAAAACATTTGAGTACTTTTTCCACCACTGCTGACGTGTACACAACATTTTTGAAAACGGTTATTCGAATAATCAAAAATAAATACATTAATTAATTTATTGAAATTAACACCCAGAAAATAGCCAAAACTGAGCACATCTCGATCTATAAGGCCAAATCTAATTTGAAAAAAATATATTAAGAGTATATGAAAGCCAATTAAAATGTTTATACTAATGGAATCTTACACACCTGCTCCTAATAAATTACGTCATCACCACAGCGCAAAAGTAGGTCAAATCAATCAATCTCTCTCTGGGAGCGACAACGAGAAACAGTGAATGTAGGTTTTCATAGACATGGTCGCTTGTTTCTCTCACATAATCTGGCAACACCGACAGCCCTTTGTTGTCACTTCTTCTCTGCTACATAGCTACTCCCAGTCGGGCCCCAGTCGGCCAAAGAACTGAACATGTTCGGTCGGCTCTGGGTCCGAAAAGGTCCCGACGGACCACCCGACGGACCCCTAACCGACTGGACGACTATATCGAACGCTTCCCGACGCCAAGTTGACCCAAAGTCGGTCTGGTGGAGAGTTAGCTTTAGAGAGAGAGAGAGAGAGAGAGAGAGAGAGAGAGAGAGAGAGAGAGAGAGAGAGAGAGAGAGGCCTTAAACACAGTAGTGTCTGTGACGGAACGATTAGGGACAGATGTTTTCCTCCCCTTCCTCTCTTGACCTTATACTTACCTAAGTAAGTCAGGCAGAACTGAACATGAAATAAGGCATTTATTTATGTTTAGGCCATCTTTTTCAATAACCCTCTCTCTCTCTCTCTCTCTCTCTCTCTCTCTCTCTCTCTCTCTCTCTCTCTCTCTCTCTCTCTCCTGGTCTGTCCGTCTTTCGGCAACAACAGTCCACTTGAGTGTCCTTGGAGTTGATGTTGGACAGAGTTTAGACGCCCCCACAAGATCTGTCTACATTTTGTGGAGGATATAAACTTCAAAAGGTTGGGCTTTATCACTGGAGCGCAACATGGCTTTATTACCATGTCTGAAACCTCCAGCTGTCTCTCTTCCTCTCTCTTTCATTCTCCCTGGCTCTGCTGTCTTTATCCCTACTCTTTCTTTTCCCATCTCGCCGTCTTCCGCTGTCTCTCAATTTCTCTCTCTCACTCTCTCTCTCTCTCTCTCTCTCTCTCTCTCTCTCTCTCTCTCTCTCTCTCTCTCTCTCTCTCTCTCTCTCTCTCCCCCTCGGTCTGCTTTCATCTGATGTCAGATACACTTCACTCCATGTTGGACAGCTGAGTGGCTTTGGTGAATAGCTTTAAACGATCACGTAAACACTTGCAAAAAGGTTTCTAAGAAAGCTTCCCTCCAGTCCATTTGTGCTACGCTATAGCATCCCGCGTGACAGCCGTGCGCCCAGCGAGGCCTCGCGAAACGCATGTCTCATAAACACGCTGGACGCAGAACGACGCTGGATCGCAGCCTTTTTTGTCTCTTGACGGGTAAAAGACAGACGTGTGACAAGTTTAAAAAAATAAAAAAATTTAAAAGAGAAACACAAGAGAAAGGAAAAATAAAACTGCATGCTGATGCAATCTGTCAACCGAGTGAGTATTGACAGTTGATGATGAAATTATGCACCATTCAGAAGCCGCCAAGGCTTGAGTTTGTGATTTTCTGTAGTTTGTGCTTTTCTTACCACACGCCTCTCTGACCCCAGAGCTCCTGACAAGCTGCACCGTTTCTGATGCTGTCCGTCCGACCCCCCCCCCGGAGCATGGAAACTCCTCACACCACAATGCCTCCTGCTGTGGCCCCAACAGCAGGAGGCTTACTTGAGTAAAAGTATCAATACCGTAATGTAGAAATACTCTGTTTACAAGTAAAAGGCCTGCGCTCAAAATGTTACTTGAGTAAAAGCACAAAAGTATTAGCCTGGGCAGCATTCTTTTTCGGGTATATGATCCGGTCGGGAGCGGAAGTAGCCCTACGTCACAGCCGACCGGATCGCGACAAACCGGAAAGACGTCTCACCCCAAAACAGGTCCGTCCTAATAAAATCCTTGATGCGGCGTAGTTTAGCTTATTTTTTAAATATAAATGTGAGTGTACTTTCCGGAGACTATTTAGCGTCTGCATTATCCGTATTATCCCACGGGGAAATTCTATTCCATTTAAATAGGGATTGGGGAACCAAAACAAAGCGGCACCGCAAAACCGGATCGCGACAATCCGCAAAGAGGATTCTTTTTTTGTTTTCAGTAGGCGTGGCCTAGACCGGATCATATGGGTCTTTAGTAACGCATACCAGGCTTTCCTCCGAGGTGGAAAGACTGGTGACGCGAGGTTACAAAAGTATTGGCATCAAAATATACTAGTACCAAAAGTAAAAGTACAAAGGTGTTTGAAAATAGCAGATCTACAAGCTCACAACGCGTTGCGATGCGACACGTTGTGAGCTTGCAGATCGGCTATTTTCAAATAGCCTGTGTATAAAATAGGGCTAAAGTGGTTAATGTATGTTTTATAATATAATATAATAATTTATATCTGCAAAGTAACTAGTAACTAAAGTTTTCAAATGATTGTAGTGGAGTAAAAGTACAATATTTGCCTCAGAGATGTAGTGGAGTAGAAGTAAAAGTATTTAAAATTGGCAATACTCCACTAAAGTACAAAAAATACCACAAAAGTACAGTACTTGAGTAAATGTACTTAGTTACTTTACACCACTGGGCCCCACCACCCCACCACCCCTCCGCCCCCAACCCCCCCCCCACACACACACACACACACACACACACACACACACACACACACACACACACACACACACACACACACACACACACTTCGGCCTCCTCGTCAACCCCTCCCTCCTTCTCCTCCTCTGCTTCCCTCTCATCCTCTCTCCTCCGCCACATCCTTTCCTTTCCTCTCATCCACTCCTCTTCCCCGGGCTTTTCTGCAGTCCCCTGCCAACTCAGCAAGCCCCCCCCCCCAGCACCACCCCCCCACTGACTCACCTCTGCCCACCCAAACTGTACCTCCACCTTCCCCCAAATGCAACGCTCTGCTCCCAGCAGTCAGTCACGTGGCTCTCTCCCTTCCAGACCTTGTAAACTATGTGATTTATCCAGCTGTGTGTGTGTGTGTGTGTGTGTGTGTGTGTGTGTGTGTGTGTGTGTGTGTGTGTGTGTGTGTGTGTGTGTGTGTGTGTGTGTGTGTGTGTGTGTGTGCGTGTCAACTGATGTAGTGTTCACTTTGAAATCAGGAAGGAGGGATAGCGAGGGGTAGACAGGGAGGTTGGAGGAGGAGGTACCAAAGATTCCTCAACAATGAGAAACAGATGACTATGTTCCTGGAGAGTGTGTGTGTGTGTGTGTGTGTGTGTGTGTGTGTGTGTGTGTGTGTGTGTGTGTGTGCGTGTGCGCGTGTGCGTGTGCACGTGCGCACATTTCTTTGGCTGTGTCATATGCCGTGACTGTGTGTGTGTGTTTTCTCGAGCTGTTATTGTCGACGCGCTGCGATGACCGAATTACCCAACGGTCACAAGACACTGTAGGCTATACAAAGGCTTTTCTTGCAATCAGATTTACCCTACACGCCTTGCACGACTGCACGGGGGGTTAAACAGGGGTGAGTGGGATGAAACTGGGTCACAGCGGGACGCATGCATATAGGGTAAAGCCTGATTTCTATTTATACTTTAATACTTATATCTACATGTTCACAACGTTGTGAGCATGTAGATCGGATTTTGTGGATTTTGTGGCAACCATACATAAGCATGAAGCCTCTGGAAGCAGTCTACCACAGTGCTTTGCGTTTTATTACTGGCGATGATTATCTCACCCATCACTGTATTTTATATGATAAAGTGGGTTGGCCATCTCTCGCAGTTCTTAGAGAGCAACATTGTATTTTATGTATTTATAAGGCCTTGCGTGGTAAGCTTCCTTTGTACATATCTTCGCTTTTAGAACCAAAGGTTACTGGACATTCAACACATTCACCACATTCACAAACACACATTAGATATAGAGTACAGAAGTCCTGACGTCACTCGTTCATCCCCTGGTTTGTAAAGTAATTTCTCTATGGAGAATAACATTGGGTCATCTTAGAATTGTCTCATATAAGAATTGTGGTCCAAAAATAAACAAACTGTCTCGGCGATATTGTCAGGGAGGAGGTTCTGTATAGTTTATGATAATCAGTCACTTATATTTGATACAGTCTGTTTCTGGCGAAAATGTAACTAATTCGGCGGAAGTAACATTATCGTTTTCTCACCGTCAGTTGATGCTTCATATCCATAAGAGTCAAACCGCCGGGATCATTTGTTTATTTTTGGAACAGAGTTCTTATTTGACGCGATATTAAAGACGTCTATGGGGATTCAGAACGGGGGTGGAAAACCGCGAACCAGGTAGGATGTGTAAATTACGTCAGATGCTCTATACCAGTCCACGTAAGAGCAGTGAACAAGGAAAAACTGCTTTCATGTTTATGCTCCACACAAATGGAACAAACTTCAGGACTCTCTGAAACTGGTGCGATTGGTCTCAATAGAGACATTCAGGGTGCTTCTTGAGGACACACTACATAGTGACTGCACCTGTTTCATGTAACACTATGTTTATTTGCATCTGTGACATTGTAATGTGATTCAAATGTTTGTTATTGTTTCTCATTATGTATGTATTTTATATGCTGTTATCAGGGCGTCCTTGAAAAAGAGAGCTTGCTCTCAATGGGCTTCCCTGAATAAAAAAGGAAAAAGAAAGAAAATGAAGTCAGGCATAAGCCAGTGTTTTCCCTGACCAGTGAAGCCGGCTCATGGCTGGGGGGGGTCTGTCCCACCCACTGGAATCAAGAAATCATAGCATTCCACAAATCATTCCTGTTGGCTGTTGCTGATTTTGTTACCTTGCCGGCTAATGCTAAAAATGAATTCTTAGCTACTCATACAGCTCGGTGTGTGTGTGTGTGTGTGTGTGTGTGTGTGCGTGTGTGTGTGTGTGTGTGTGTGTGTGTGTGTGTGTGTGTGTGTGTGTGTGTGTGTGTGTGTGTGTGTGTGTGTGCGTGTGCGTGTGCGTGCGCGTGCGTGCGTGTGACAGCAGAAGTGATTGAAGCCTCTGTGTGAACCTCTGCAGGGCCTGCCTGTACCTGAGAAAGAATTCAGTTCTCTCGCTCCCTGGCACTCTCTCTTGTTCTGTCTCTCACCATCACTGCTCCCTCTCTCTCTCTCTCATTCTCTCTCTCTCTCTCGCATATTGTCTTTTTCGTCTGTCTGCCTCTCTCTCTCTCTCTCTCTCTCTTTCTCTCTCTCTCTCTCTGACACACACACACTGTACCCACTGTACAAACTGTACACACACCTCGCGTATCCATGTCCGCCAGCCAATAATATTATTTTCGCCAGAGCATGATGTGTGACACTTCAACTTGTCAACGAGTCCCACTGCATCGGTAAGAGAACCGAAATAGACACTTTCCTCCCTAACGCACGCATATAGTACACACACACACAAACACACGCACACGCACACACACACACACACACACACACACACACACACACACACACACACACACACACACACACAGTGGTGGAAAAAGTACTCAAATGTTTTACTTAAGTAAAAGTATCAATAATGCAATGTGGAAGTACTCTTTTACAAGTAAAAGTCCGGAATTAAAAATCTACTTGAGTAAAAGTACAAAAGTATTGGTATCAAAATGTACTTAATGTAACAAAAGTAAAAGTTCTAAAATGTCTAGGCTATTTTCAAATAGCCTAGGTAAAAATAGGGCTAAAGTGGTTGTATGTAAGTTTTAATTTCATGTATCATTTATCATTTATATCTACAAAGTAACTAGTAACAAAACATTTCAAATAATTGTAGTGGAGTAAAAGTACAATATTTGCCTCTGGGATGTAGTGGAGTAGAAGTACAAGTATAGACAATTGGAAATACTCCAGTAAAGTACCTCAACATTGTACTTAAGTACAGTACTTGAGTAAATGTATACTTAGTTACTTTACACCGCTGTGCACACACACACGCACGCACGCACGCACGCACGCACGCACATACTGACCCCCCCAATCAAACACACATGGCATCAATCCACATGTTCTATCAAGCCAGGAACAACCCTGTCCTGCCCCTCAAGCATCCCCTGCGCCCCGCGGCACACTGGGAAATAGAGTATACGCTGGCACCGGTGACCCCTGCACTCCCACGAAACCAGGAACCGTGCCTCTGGACTGACACACCTATGATGGCGCTGACAGCAACACAGGGAGCAGAGGGGTGGCGGTGGTGGGGTTGGGGAGACACGATGGCTAAAGGTTGGGGGAAGTTATAATATCGCTCGCGCCTGAGTCTATGTGCGGCGTTGTGGATATGTGCAGCTGGTGGCTCTGATGACGGGAGATTTCATATCAAAACATAACGGTGAAGGAGGCAGGTGCAGGTGTTGGGGAGCACGCACACGCACACGCACACACACACACACACACACACACACACACACACACACACACACACACACACACACACACACAGACAATATACGCTCCGGGCAGTTATTGGTGACTGTTCCCCGGGGGCGACGGCTTCACAGATGGATAGAAGATTGTTTCCTGTTTGTTTCGACCCCGCAGGGCTTTAATTGGCTCCTGCTCTATCTGACCTCTGACCTTTACCACAAATGACCACTGCACCTGAGAGAGAGGGAGGGGGGGAGAGAGAGAGAGAGAGAGAGAGAGAGAGAGAGAGAGAGAGAGATCCCATCAGGGATCGTGTAAAGAAAGCAACTAAAGGAACCATTGTTGTAGGACCAAAGGTCAAACCACATGAGGAAAGGAGCCATTGTGCTCCCATTCCAGATACAGGGATTTCTGCTGTGTTTCTGTTCA
>NC_137625.1:24338334-24340913 GCF_963280865.1 Gymnoscopelus braueri
TGAGATTTACCGTTGCATGCGTTAAAACGTCTTGTGTTATTATGAACCCACGTGCCACTGTCGGCCTATATACAATATTCCGAGGCCACCTCATAAGAATGGCCATACTGGGGGGCAGTGGTGGAAAGTAACTAAGTACATTTACTTAAGTACTGTACTTAAGTACAATTTTGAGGTATTTGTACTTTACTTGATTATTTCCAATTTCCAATACTTTTACTTCTACTCCATTACATCTCAGAGGCAAATATTGTACTTTTACTCCACTACAATTATTTGAAAACTTTATAGTTACTAGTTACTTTTCAGATATAAATTATTACATTATGAAACATACATTAACCACTTTAGCCCTATTTTATACCTAGGCTATTTGAAAATAGCCGATCTACAAGCTCACAACGCGTCGCATTGTGAGCTTGTAGACCTGCTATTTTCAAACATTTACTTTTACTTTTGGTACTTTAAGTACATTTTTAAACCAATACTTTTGTACTTTTATTCAAGTACATTTTGAATTCTGGACTTTTACTTGTAACAGAGTAATTCTACATTGCGGTATTGGTACTTTTACTTAAGTAAAGAATTTGAGTACTTTTTCCACCACTGCACCTCATAAGAATTGCCATACCGGGGTCATGATTATACATTGTTTGCACAAATATATCTTTGTAATGTGAGCCATTAAAAGGCATAGTAACCACGTGCCACAACAGACAAGGCTGAAGTGGTGATGACTCGATGTGGGACTTTGATACCTGGCCTGTAGTCTGTCTTTGAATGACTAACAACCATTGGCCTTGAGAATAACTATTGTGATTACAATACGGAGATTTTCATCACAGCCATGATGAAACTGTCCCAGGCTATTATCTGAGGCAGACACAATTTTGACACCGTTTTTATTTATTTATTTTTCTTCCACAAGGGCTCATCTGGTTGTTGTCTTCTCTGTGTGTGTGTGTGTGTGTGTGTGTGTGTGTGTGTGTGTGTGTGTGTGTGTGTGTGTGTGTGTGTGTGTGTGTGTGTGTGTGTGTGTGTGTGTGTGTGTGCACACACGTGTGTGTATAGACAGGAGGCCCAGAATAGGTTGGGGTTTGGCCAGGCCGTGTCATTTTGCGCCAGGGTGACGCATCTGCTGAGTGGAGAGAGAGAGAGAGAGAGAGAGAGAGTGAAGAGAGAGAGATGAAGAGAGAGAGAGAGAGAGAGAGAGAGAGAGAGAAGAGAGAGAGAGAGAGAGAGAGAGAGAGAGAGAGAGAGAGAGAGAGAGAGAGAGAGAGAGAGAGAGAGAGAGAGAGAGAGATCTCTGTCATCAACAGGATGCTGCAATGTCAGACAGGAAGTTGGCTCTGACAGGTTTTTTTTTTGTGTAGAGGCTGATGCTCTCTGCAGGCTGGTTGGATGTGTTGACATTCATACTACTGCTGTCTGTTCATACATGTCATTTCCTTCTGAAATTGGCTTCAGCTGAAACGTGTTATTTTTGGTGCTGTTGGTCACACCGTTGATACTTCCACAATACAGTGTCCAAACGAATGTGGTTTACTACTGTAGCACAGGTTAGATCAGTGGTTCTCAACCTGTGGGTCGGGACCCCCACATGATTTTTTTGGGGGGGTCCCCAGATGACTGTGAAGTGACAATTTAAGGCCTTTTAATACCTTTTTAATAAAACATTTAAAAAGACCATTACGTAATCAACAAACTATACTATAAAAAGAAAAACATGTCGAACATTGGCCAAACTGTCAAATAATATAAGCAACGGCAAACATTGTGAGAATAGCCTATCTACAAGCTCACACACGAGGTGTTGTGAGCTTGTAGATCTGTCACAATATCACAATATTTATCTGTGGAACCGAGTCAAACTAAATGTAATGCCTCAACTCCTACATTCCAAGTGCTTGTCAGGGTGGGGGGTCCCCAGTTCACATTATGATTATTTTGGGGGGTCATGGCCTGAAAAGGCTGAGAACCACATGAGTTGGATAATGACACATTTTCAGTTTTGTACATAACACAAGAAATACGAGGTACTTGTTGTTTGTCATGTCTTATGTTTGATTACTATGTTTAACTTATACTTGTTTATTATTTTAGGTGAGAACCATAATATATGGGCTTCCTTTCTCACCTGCACTTATTTCCGTGTGCTTTATTAATGTCCTCTTTGTAGGGTACTGTTTTTTTTTTATTGTGCAGATAAATAAAACAAAACTAAATATATAACCATGCAATAGGGCAGGGGGGCTGTTTGAGAGAAGGGTCGGCAGGCAGAGCGGTGGCTTTCTGCAAGGGGCGGGGGGAGGGATGGAGAGGGGGGGCGAGAGAGAGAGAGAGAGAGAGAGAGAGAGAGAGAGAGAGAGAGAGAGAGAGAGAGAGAGAGAGAGAGCAGTGACAGCGCTTATCACACAGTGAAGAAGCAGGACGAGTTGCATCCGTGCACCAGCTGCTGTCATTCGCAGAACGGAGTAAAACAACAGCCAGCCGCCGCTTTTTGTTGTTTTCGAGCAATTTGCACCTCCCCGTGGTGTGCTGCCCTGCTACCTATTTAGTCAACAATGGTTTCTATTATT
>NC_137625.1:24351113-24358613 GCF_963280865.1 Gymnoscopelus braueri
TGATTATAATATGCTGAAATTAGACTCATGCGGTGGAGAGGTAAAATTCATGATCTGTCCACACACGCGTGCACGTCACGTGGATGACAGCCGGCTTCGGTTTGTGCGTGTTGTGTGCGTGTGTGTGCACGCGCATCTGCGAGAGAGAGACGGAAATAAAGAGAAAGGGAAAGCAGGAGAGAGATGCTGTCAACTCTCCCTCCTTCTCTGTGAAGCAGATGTCCAATTGAGTCTATTTAAAGGGCGTGCAGTGTGCCTGCTGATGCTGCCAGCAGCAGCTTGTAGCTTTGCATTATCATTCCGTCTTCTTGCCTAAGCTCGGCTCAAACCTCCGCTCACTTCCATGAAAACTAATGTTCCGTCCCGCTCTTCAATGTGTCTGCTGAGATTTACCGTTGCATGCGTTAAAACGTCTTGTGTTATTATGAACCCACGTGCCACTGTCGGCCTATATACAATATTCCGAGGCCACCTCATAAGAATGGCCATACTGGGGGGCAGTGGTGGAAAGTAACTAAGTACATTTACTTAAGTACTGTACTTAAGTACAATTTTGAGTATTTGTACTTTACTTGAGTATTTCAATTTCCAATACTTTTACTTCTACTCCATTACATCTCAGAGGCAAATATTGTACTTTTACTCCACTACAATTATTTGAAAACTTTATAGTTACTAGTTACTTTTCAGATATAAATTATTACATTATGAAACATACATTAACCACTTTAGCCCTATTTTATACCTAGGCTATTTGAAAATAGCCGATCTACAAGCTCACAACGCGTCGCATTGTGAGCTTGTAGACCTGCTATTTTCAAACATTTTAGTACTTTTACTTTTGGTACTTTAAGTACATTTTTAAACCAATACTTTTGTACTTTTATTCAAGTACATTTTGAATTCTGGACTTTTACTTGTAACAGAGTAATTCTACATTGCGGTATTGGTACTTTTACTTAAGTAAGAATTTGAGTACTTTTTCCACCACTGCACCTCATAAGAATTGCCATACCGGGGTCATGATTATACATTGTTTGCACAAATATATCTTTGTAATGTGAGCCATTAAACGGCATAGTAACCACCGTGCCACAACAGACAAGCTGAAGTGGTGATGACTCGATGTGGGACTTTGATACCTGGCCTGTAGTCTGTCTTTGAATGACTAACAACCATTGGCTTGAGAATAACTATTGTGATTACAATACGGAGATTTCATCACAGCCATGATGAAACTGTCCCAGGCTATTATCTGAGGCAGACACAATTTTGACACCGTTTTTTATTTATTTATTTTTCTTCCACAAGGGCTCATCTGGTTGTTGTCTTCTCTGTGTGTGTGTGTGTGTGTGTGTGTGTGTGTGTGTGTGTGTGTGTGTGTGTGTGTGTGTGTGTGTGTGTGTGTGTGTGTGTGTGTGTGTGCACACACACGTGTGTGTATAGACAGGAGGCCCAGAATAGGTTGGGGTTTGGCCAGGCCGTGTCATTTTGCGCCAGGGTGACGCATCTGCTGAGTGGAGAGAGAGAGAGAGAGAGAGAGAGAGAGAGAGAGAAGACAGAGAGAAGAGAGAGAGAGAGAGAGAGAGAGAGAGAGATGAGAGAGAGAGAGAGAGAGAGAGAGAGAGAGAGAGAGATCTCTGTCATCAACAGGATGCTGCAATGTCAGACAGGAAGTTGGCTCTGACAGGTTTTTTTTTTGTGTAGAGGCTGATGCTCTCTGCAGGCTGGTTGGATGTGTTGACATTCATACTACTGCTGTCTGTTCATACATGTCATTCCTTCTGAAATTGGCCTTCAGCTGAAACGTGTTATTTTTGGTGCTGTTGGTCACACCGTTGATACTTCCACAATACAGTGTCCAAACGAATGTGGTTTACTACTGTAGCACAGGTTAGATCAGTGGTTCTCAACCTGTGGGTCGGGACCCCCACATGATTTTTTTTGGGGGGTCCCCAGATGACTGTGAAGTGACAATTTAAGGCCTTTTAATACCTTTTTAATAAAACATTTAAAAAGACCATTACGTAATCAACAAACTATACTATAAAAAGAAAAACATGTCGAACATTTGGCCAAACTGTCAAATAATATAAGCAACGGCAAACATTGTGAGAATAGCCTATCTACAAGCTCACACACGAGGTGTTGTGAGCTTGTAGATCTGTCACAATATCACAATATTTATCTGTGGAACCGAGTCAAACTAAATGTAATGCCTCAACTCCTACATTCCAAGTGGCTTGTCGGGTGGGGGGTCCCCAGTTCACATTATGATTATTTTGGGGGGTCATGGCCTGAAAAGGCTGAGAACCACATGAGTTGGATAATGACACATTTTCAGTTTTGTACATAACACAAGAAATACGATGGTACTTGTTGTTTGTCATGTCTTATGTTTGATTACTATGTTTAACTTATACTTGTTTATTATTTTAGGTGAGAACCTTGTATCATATATGGGCTTCCTTTCTCACCTGCACTATTTCCGTGTGCTTTATTAATGTCCTCTTTGTAGGGTACTGTTTTTTTTATTGTGCAGATAAATAAAACAAAAACTAAATATATCACCATGCAATAGGGCAGGGGGGCTGTTTGAGAGAAGGGTCGGCAGGCAGAGCGGTGGCTTTCTGCAAGGGGGCGGGGGGAGGGATGGAGAGGGGGCGAGAGAGAGAGAGAGAGAGAGAGAGAGAGAGAGAGCAGTGACAGCGCTTATCACACAGTGAAGAAGCAGGACGAGTTGCATCCGTGCACCAGCTGCTGTCATTCGCAGACGGAGTAAAACAACAGCCAGCCGCCGCTTTTTGTTGTTTTCGAGCAATTTGCACCTCCCCGTGTGTGCTGCCTGCTACCTATTTAGTCAACAATGGTTTCTATTATTTCAGACCTGGACCCACTGAAAAGCTGGAACGTGTTAAGGTAAGAAGAAGCTCATATACAGTCCGTTTCTCCACACCTCGCATTGCGAATGCGCAGCGAGAACGATAGCGGGAGGAGACGGAGAGAGAGAGAGAGAGAGAGAGAGAGAGATGGTCCGTGGTCTAGTGCATTGGTTCTCAAAGTGGGGTCCGGGGACCCCCAGGGGTCCTTGGGGGGTTCCAGGGGGTCCCCAGCTAAATGGAGGATAGTTAGGAACCAAATGGACCCTTATGGGTGTACACTCAGAGTGTGCTACACTTGTACTCACTCTGAGAGTGTACAAATGGAACAATGGTTAAATTAACATTGATTTTACTGTAAAAATTGGGGTCCCCATTAAATGGGGGTCCGCAGCCGAATGCATGTCAAACCGGGGGTCCTTGATATTACAATTTTTACGGCTAGAGCCGTAAAAATCTTCTCTTGTGGGGGTCCCTGGCTTATCTTTTCAAACGGGGGTCCGCGCGGGCTAATAAGTGTCAATTTGGGGGTCCTTGACATGAAAAAGTTTGAGAACCACTGGTCTAGTGAAGGAAGGGTGGGACATAGCTCCATAAAGAACCTCTCACTCCGCTATACAGCTCCGAGATGAGGTTCTATGTCGTTACCTTCCAGAATCGGGTGAACGTCCACCAAGGCTCCGCTGTTTACCCTTTTGTATATACAAAAGGGTAAACAGCGGAGCCTTGGCGGACGTTCACCCGATTCTGGAAGGTAACGACATAGAACCTCATCTCGGAGCTGTATAGCGGAGTGAGAGGTTCTTTATGGAGCTAGGTGGGACACAGACACTACGGCACACAGGCGACCGGCGGCTCCGCTGTTGTCGTCGCTTCACGCGAATGAATGAATAAAATTAATTCATTCATTCATTCACGCAGTACATGTGCAACATTTTGCGTTGTTGTCGCTATGCGTAATTACGCAGGGCTGCGCCAACGGCAACACAACGGTGACCGGAAGACTCGCCCCAAAACACGCTCGCCCCCCATTTCTTTTTTTTCGCGGACCGCTTGCCCCCAGCGGTTCTTGTAGCCTACTCTACTCTTGTGTTCGTTTTGCTGAATTTAAGGAATACGTTTAGGGTTAGGCATAGTTTTACTGAGGTTAAGTTTAGGAATAAGGTTAGGGTTAGGGATAGTTTACCTGAGGTTAAGTTTAGGAATAAGGTTAGGGTTAGGCATAGTTTAATTGAGGTTAAGTTTAGGAATACAGTTAGGGTTAGGCATAGTTTTACTGAGGTTAAGTTTAGGAATAAGGTTAGGGTTAGGCATAGTTTTATTGAGGTTAAGTTTAGGAATAAAGTTAGGGTTAGGGACAATTTACCTGAGGTTAAGTTTAGGAATAAGGTTAGGGTTAGGCATAGTTTACTGAGGTTAGGTTTAGGAATAAGGTTAGGTTTAGGCATAGTTGGATTTGCTCCGGGGTGACTGTGACTGTGTTTTGGGGCGAGCGATTTGGTATTTCCAACAACTCTCAGCATCGATTCTTGGTCGACTCAACAGTGTTTCTTTACTTCCAGAGTTGTCTCTCCTCTCCTCTCCTCTCCTCTCCCAGCAGTCTATCTGTCATGTGTCTGGGCGCATGCAAGCTGCTCTGTCTCAACCCTACATCTCATTAACCCTATGCTGTTCCCTCCAGCACGTTGAGAGGACCATTGAGTGCTTCATCACCAACTTCCTCCATTCCAGTCTATATAGTAAGAATAACAGTCATTTATCAGCAGCATCATCCTCCCCGGTCTCCATGAAGCTGAAGAGCTTTAGCCCACTGCCAGGAAAGTAGAAGGCCCCTCGAGGAATTTTATCTTGAAACATATACTCATGGCTGATTGCCTGTAACAGAATGCATTTGGGGAACATTAAATTTTTCCCTCTTATCTCTCGTGCTACGAAACATGTTTCCAACAAAGCTGTTGCAATAGAATGATTTACTTCTTGGCACAAAGGGATAATTATAAACAAATGTAACTGGCAACCTGTTCAGGCTTCACTAGGCTTCTTATGCAAGGTGAAGCTCTATAACTTACCTTGACTTTTTAATGAGCCCCCCCCTCTCTCTCTCTCTCTCTCTCTCTCTCTCTCTCTCTCTCTCTCTCTCTCTCTCTCTCTCTCTCTCTCTCTCTTTCTTTTTTAAATTGTGTTGTTTATTTACTTTTGCTATGACTGGAAGCGACGATGGAGGGCTCGTCTGAGGACGACCTAGAGAGATGACTATTAGGCATCTAATGCCGTCCTAGTCCTAGACAGGACACTGGCTATCTTGGTTCCACATAAATAACTATTTGAATACAGTCACGGTCATTTAGCATTTGCAGTGGAAACCCTATGAATTTAAAAAGCAGACATTTAAGAAGCTTTGTCCATGAATGATTTCAGCCATTTGATAAATAAGTAATTATACTCCTCGGCAGCAGACACGTTTCTCAAAATTCTATTTTAGAAACCAATGGGAATGAGAGATAGAAACCCTCCAAGACCCTCAAATTATTCTCTTAATGCCGGCGCTCTCCCCTCCTTTATCACACTTCCACTCTCCATATCATTATCCACCAAACCAAAATAGAAAATGAGACCAGCAATGTAGAGCAGACATATTTCAGTGAACTGCTGAGAGGGGGGGGGGGGCTAAATTATGTCAGCTCCCACCATACGATGGTGACTGTACGGAACGAGGCACCATGAAACACACACACACACACACACACACACACACACACACACACACACACACACACACACACACACACACACATGATATAGGGCACTCAACTCAACAACATCTTCACTTGTCTCTGTCTATTTGCTTAACCACTGAAGGCCTACTTTGTTGTACGACGAATAGATACAATTGTGACGTGATGCATCGTAAGCTTGTAGATTGGTTATTTCTGTTATTTTGGGGGGGGGGGGGGGGGAATCTTAGAAAATGTTCACCTATAATGGACAAGCTTGAAACCAGGACGCTAGGTTGAAAGCGGTTATCAGGGACACATCTCTTGGTATCTCCTAGCCATTAAAAATGTGCACTTTGTGGATGAAAGAGATGGCTGCACACGTAGGCGCACACTTTGATCTCTGCGGAAGGGATGTGATCCGTCCTTGACGGACAGGACGCGATATAACGTGAACGAGGGGCCGTCGGTGTCGTTTTCTCTCTTTATTAACGCTCTGCTCCCTTAGATCAGCATGCAGGAGCGGTTGACCCCATGCAAAGACCAAGCATCCTCATAAAGACCAGCTTACCACTGGGCCACTGGTGACATTGTCCCAGGATCACACTGACACGCCCACATACGCGCGCACGCACGCATGCACGCACGCACGCACGCACGCACGCACGCACGCACGCACGCACGCACGCACGCACGCACGCACGCACGCACGCACGCACGCACACACGCACGCACGCACGCACACACACACACAGTCACAGAGCAGAATCCTCAGTAGTCACACATTTTGCTGTGCACGTACAGTCGTACATGCGTATGCACACAGCCACGTACCACACGCACACACACACATACACACACACATACACATACACACGCACACGCACACGCACACGCACACGCACACACACGCACACTCTTATCAGTAGTCCATGATAATGAAGCACCTCGGTGCTTTTCTCCGAGGCACAAATGTTTTTCCCTAATGAGACTCTCACCTCTGTAATGCTGATGCACACACTCACACACGCACGCACAGGCGCACGCACACCCATACACACACACACACACAGTCTCATATCATCTCTACACGCCATTAGCATTCACCCAGCCGTGTGTGCTGTGCAGTAGTTGTTGTTATTGTTGAACAAAAGGGCTTGATAAGCACTGTCAGCCCTGCAGAATGACAGCCTGTCTTTCTGTCAGACAGACAGACAGACCCCGCTGCTTCGTTTCTACACTCTATGGTATGATGCTTTTTTAGCTTGTAGATCTGCTATTTTCAGCGTGCAACTCAGTCACTCAGCAAAATATAAATCAGGCACTTCATTTGGTTCCAGAGGATTTTTTCCCCAAAATGTTGATAGCACATCCTATTTAAAAAAATATGTATTTAAATATATATATTTTTTACCTGTTTGGCTCCAGAACGGAGGAATTTATTTTGAGCTCGATACACAGCGTTTCATGAAACGTGTCAAAGCTTTGCTGGCTAAAAGATGCTTGTGAGGTTAAGAGAATGAGAAGCACAAATTGCTGCCGTTGTACGATTTGTTAACTTGTCATTATAGATTTTGTATACATAACCTGTTGACCAACAAACAAACAAATCCATTTAACTTGAAACACAAAAGACTTGATGATAGCTAAAATATAAGTTGTTCATGCAAGTGCACAAGGAGAATATAAACTGAATGAAACCTTGGTAGAGTATAAAGTACCGTACTGTAACCACAGAGGATGAAAACAGTTCAGTCAGACATTTATTACATTTCCTTTACATGCTTTGCTTTTGAATTGAGTGCTAGTGGGTTATAATTCCAAGTGCCTGTGTATGTGAGGATGAATTGTGTGTGTGTGTGTGTGTGTGTGTGTGTGTGTGTGTGTGTGTGTGTGTGTGTGTGTGT
>NC_137625.1:24371113-24381113 GCF_963280865.1 Gymnoscopelus braueri
AAACGCAATTAAATCCACATTTAGAAATGCCCGGGTTTTTACTCCTGAACCCATGGAGTTGATACGGGGCCTTGATTATAGCGCCCCACGGAAAACTAAACACAAAAAAAAAAGAAAATAAATTGATTAAAAAAAAAAAAGCAGCTGGGACAAGGTGGCACTTGACTTTTCTCTGTGAAAGCCATGTTATTTCTTTAATCTACTTTGCTAACCATTCCACTCCTTTTGTCAAAGTAAAGTAAAACCAATGAAGCCTTCGCTCGAGAATGTTATTTTATCTACAAGCTCACAATGTGACACGCTATACGTCGTGTTGTTGTGAGCTTGTAGATCTGCTACTTTTGGCAACTTGGTACGGTAGCATTATAGCTTATTCACTAAATGAGTTGTAGCACCGGTTCGACCAGTGGTTCCCAAAACTTTTAGCTTGCGTTTGCCCAAGACTCAAACTAGTGAAAATAGCAGATCTACAAGCTCACAACGCATCGCTTCACGCCGAGTTATGAGCTTGTAGATCTGCTATTTTCACTACTTCTTTTTTTTTCCACTACTACATTTTTTTTGTTTTTTTATGCAATTTTTTATTTATTCATGAAATACTTTTAAATAATGTTGGAATTGTTTTTAATTGATGAAGTTGTGATTTTTTCTGTTTAATTTTTTTAAAATCTTTTGAAATAATCTATATATATTTGCGCAACCCATAAAAATTGGTCCGCGACACAAACACGGGTCCCGACCCACTGTTTGGGAAACAGTGGGTTAGAGAGTCTTAACTGCACCTTAACGTTGCCATTCAACTTGGATGAAACATATGGCGTATACTGTAGCTCTGTAACAGCTGGTCCCATACCGCTGAGCTGAAGTCATATTCAACACATAGACACATATGTGTCACATGAGAAACAGCATGCGCACTAGCCTGCCTGAGCGTCAGTAGTTAGTGTTAATGTAAAAATGGACGCTCAAATTAACACTCATATAGGCTTTAACCACTTAAACCCCATATGGGTAACCGTAGTCCCTCAGGGCTCAATACTAGTGTCTTTTCTGTTTTCTGTCATTGTGGGGAAAGCTTTCGCTGAAAATAGCAGATCTGCTATTTTCAGTGAAAGCTTTCCCCGACAATACGAATGCTGGGGGTTCAAGTGGTTAATAGATGTGTTCGGTTCCTCCCAGATGATTGGGACACGTGGGACATCTATGATTGGCACACTGTCCTCCGTGGATAAGTTATAATTAACTGTCATTGTGAGCGAATCCAGAGGTGTGTCATTCACTCACTCACTCATTGATGCATTCATCCATTCATCCATTCATATATTTTCCAAGCAGTCATAGTTACCCATCTCATTTGCATTTATCCATTGAATGGGGGCCTAATTGAATAGCTGATCGCATATTAATGTAATTAGTCTGCTCCGGCGTGGTCGTTGTGTCGGCTGGATTCATTCTTTCTGTCTTGTTGTGGAGCTTCTTTTCAGGCTGGAAGGATGTCGGCAGCCCCCAGATGATTTAGCCACGGCACCAGAGAGCTAAAACTCTGTCACAAGAAGGCTATTCCCTTTGTCTTTGTTGCAGCCCCCTCGCACTGCAGGCTGATCACAGCCTTTTCATACAGCAGAAACAGAGAGAGAGAGAGAGAGAGAGAGAGAGAGAGCCTCACAGAGATAAGGAGAGAGAGACTGGGTGGGTGAGGAAGTAAGAAGCAGAGAGAGAGAGAGAGAGAGAGAGAGAGAGAGAGAACAGACCATTAGGAGTCAGAGTGATCATCGCCATATCCTCGGTTGCCATGAAAAGGCAACAAGTGGAGCCTAATGGGAAATATGCAGATATATGCAAATGTGTGTTGGATGGGTCGCCCAGAGGCCCGGTGGGAGATTAAAGCTCTTCTGAGTGAAGAGGGTTGTGGAGGAGAGCTATGTGGCACAATGCTGCTCTGATGCTCTCCTTCTACCATGAGCTCCTCCCATGCCACTCCTCAACTATTGTACTGTATTACTACCTGTTCCTACCATACACTGCCTCTCCTCCCCTGCTATAAGTCCATCTGTTCCGCTACGCTGTCCTTCCTCGCCCAAACTTTTTCATGTCAAGGACCCCCAAATTTACACTTATTAGCCCGCAGACCCCCATTTGAAAAGATATGCCAGGGACAAGATAAGAGAAGATTTTTCACGGCTCTAGCAGTGATTCTCAACCATTTTAATTTCAAGGACCCCCAGTTTGACCTGCATTAGGCTTTGGACCCCCATTTAATGGCATTTCTTTCTCTGGGACCCCAATTTATATTGTACAATCAATGTTAATATAACTCTGTACAAAAGTGAGTGTACAAAAGAGTGTACAAAATGGAACCAAATGGACCCGTTAGGGTCCATTTGGTTCCATTTGTGCACTCTCTGAGTTACAGACCCATAAGGGTCTATTTGGTTCCTTACTATCCATCATTAGTAAGGAACCACAACCCGGACCCCACTTTGAGAACCAATGCCCTCTACTGCACGCTGTTGCCGATATGACCAAATCTGTGACTTTGGCACAGCTTGGCACTTTGTCTACCAGCGGTAGTTGTTGTGAAGTTGATTCACCACGGATGCCTTCGATTTGACAGTAACTCTGTGAAGACGGAGGCCTTGTTCTTTCCTTTGTCTTACCACTCCTCCACACAACCACCACCCCCTCCCCCCCCAACCCCTCCAAGGACCTTCTGGACGAATTTGATGGATGGGATCCCACAGCCATTATTTCACAGTCCTTCACAGGTTGATCCGTCCGAGAGGCTTCAGAGAGACGTGCAGGAGGAGATGGAGAAGGGGGGGGGGGCACCCTACAGCCCTGCTGTTCATGCTCTGCATCCACACTTGATCTGCTCCGCTCTCTCTCAACCTGAGCCCACAGCCTCCAGGATGAAGATGTCCGTCCGTGAGAGGCTTACAGATGTTAGCACACACCAGGCCCCCGCTTTATCTCCGGCACGACAAAAGCCGGTTCACGTGTGCCGCTAGGCCCCCAGGTTCATGCACACGCATGTCACTGTCAACCATCTTCTCCTGCCGGATGCACAGTATGGGGCCGCCAGTTTGGACGCAGTGACGTGCATGCAGTTTATGTATGTCATGACAGTGGCACCAAAGCACAGTGTGTCTGTGCCACTTTTAGCACCAAAAGACTCATCTTCCATGTGAAGGACGCCTGCATTGACAGGTGTCAAGTCTCGCAGGGCCCCATTCATCCGCCGGTATTTGGCACCCTCGTAAATCTACAGTTTGCTGTTGAACATGCCAGCCTGACCCTGAGAGAGCTTGTAAAAGTAGTACCAGTAGCCACGGTGTTTGGTTCCTTTTATTTATTTATTTTTTGGGATCACGGTCAAAAATACACCGCTTCCACTCGCTGTCCTCCTTGGTTTGCGGTTGAAAAACTCGACTTTAATAGTACGTTGGTTTCTACCGCGATAGTGTCGACATGGCTTCCAGTCCAGACCAGGAGAGAGATTATGTTATCACTATGGTTATCATGGCTCATCTGTGGCGTTCTTTGTTTCATGCATGTGTTCATTTATCCATTTGTAAGAGGGTGTACAGATGTAACCAAATGGGTTACACTTGTACACCCTCTGAGTTAAATTAACACGGAGGATTTCACCGTGTCGTTTTCATACCGGCCGTTGGTCCCATGTTATCTCGGTGTGCTCAGGGCCATAAAACAGTGTCTGTATGTATGCAATGCTGTATATGTTCTGCTCCCCGCTGTTCAAATCTCTCCGAGACACACGGAGGCGGGCCGGAGCGCCGCCCTGAGACAGACAGCACAGCTGGAGTCTAGCTCGCCCCATAAATTACCTTTATGTCCTGCCACAGATTACCGTTTCACGGCGGTCTTCTCTCTTCCTCATTTCCTTTCCTCCCCTCCCCTCCCTCCCCTCCCCTCCACCCCCGTCTCTTCTCCCTATCACCTCGCCGCGCTACGTGACAAAACTCTGCCTTTCCACGGGAGTTCGGCGGAGACACCGTTTCCCCTGGAAATGGCTTTTTCTTGGCAAGTGCTCTTGAGGGTATTCTTGGGGAAATAACCTTGGTTGTTTTGTCATTTAGCTTTCCCACTGTGTCACAGTCGCTCGCCTTCTCTCCCCGCGTCTGCTTGCTTTCCCATCGCGCGTGATGGCTGCTTGTCTGGATGAAGTGAAACAATGTGATGGGCCTAATGTACTTCTCATGTAGCAGCGGTTCCCTGCGTTGTGCGTGTTGTGAACTTACATAAGAGAACATCATTCCTGACCTCTGAAGCAATGCCGTCCCACAGCAGCAGCAGCAGCTCTGTTTCTCCTGCTTTTCACAAACGCTGTCATGAGCCGGGGAGTGTTGGGGGATTTCTGTCCTCGTATCCATGGAGAAAAACTAAACAGGGATGATGCGCTGCAGGCCCCCAGGTTCAGGCAGACCGCCAGTGGACTGATTAAAGCAGTTACTTACATACCAGGCCCGGTGGTGGTGTTGTACAGGAGCTAGCATAGCACGCTAACTCCCGAGGAAGAGGAGCTTAGATGGGCAAATGCCATGGGCGGTTGTTAAGGCAAAGGAGAGGTGCTTTAGTTTGAGTGTGTTTATGCATGTGTACTTTTCTCTGCGTGGGTGCTTGGATGTGACTGTGCATGCATGGGGGCGCCTGAGTGTGTGTGTGTGTGTGTGTGTGTGTGTGTGTGTGTGTGTGTGTGTGTGTGTGTGTGTGTGTGTGTGTGTGTGTGTGTGTGTGTGTGTGTGTGTGTGTGTGTGTGTGTGTGTGTGTGTGTGTGTGCGTGTGAGTGAGTGTGTGTGCCTTGCGAGCGCCTGTGATAAAAGCCGACCGTCAGCCCGTCCCCCGGGCGTCACATGACTCTGTCTGGACGTGCTCTCATAGCACTTCCATCTCTAATGGTATTCCTGGGCACATCTCCTCTTTGCTCCATCTATCCATCCATCCATCCCTTTGCACTTCGCTTCGGCCCCTGTGATTTACAAGGCCTAGATTCTTTCGCTGCCCTGTCGGGCTGTCCATCTGTAATCAATCTAAAAGGCCCGGTGCTGCTTGAGAATACATTTGCACAACCTGTCGAAACAGAATCCCCTCCCGTCCATCCGTCTCTATGCCTCTATGTCCCTTCCCCATGCCTCAGTCCCTGTTATTTGTCTTCCTGGTACGTGACAGTGTCCTGTGGCCCTTCTTGTGCCTTCCTTTTACCATGGGGCCACCACAGGCCCTTATCCCATTCAATTCGGGAACGCATAAATGTCTTCTAAATCCTAACTGGTTTCTGAAACATTTATGTTTCTGTATCAGTGGTGCTCAAACTTTTTCATGTCAAGGACCCCCCAAACTGATATGTATTTGGCCGCCGACCCCCATCTCAAAATATTGCGTTCCAGGGACCCCCAGAAGCAAAGATTTGAGTTACAAATGTTCGCTTAAAAATATATATATATTCAAAGATTTACACCAATTTTCACGATTTTTCAAAAATAGCAGATCTACAAGCTCGTAGCGCGGCACTCGGTGCCGCGCTATGAGCTTGTAGATCTGCTATTTTTGAATGGCCAAAGAAATCTTGAAATGACACAGATGCGTTCCCGGATTGAATGGGTTATTCAAAACCTATCCTGTCCACTTTTTCCCTTCCTTTGTCCAGCCGCCCTTCTCTGCTGTTGGTGGCATTGAGCCAACTATGTGCCAACGTTCCCCGTCCGTTCGCCTGCAAGTGAAAAAGCTGGCAGCCATGCAGTGAGCGTGCCCACGAGAGACGTTCTCATTGGCTTTGGAGTGGGACTTGTCCACAGAGTGGGGCTAATTATGCAAATCCCTGCCTCATCCTCATTGGTCAGGGTCAGGGCCGTGATATTAACGAGCAGTGGGGAGCGCAGGGGAGCGAGGGAGAGATAAAAGTGAAGGAGAAAAGACTGTGAAGAAAAAGGGATTTTGTGTGTGTGTGTGTGTGTGTGTGTGTGTGTGTGGGTGTGGGGTAGTTGAGGTGTGTGTGTGCGTGTGTCGCAGAGCGAGAGAGAGGATTTACCTCTTTGCACATAAAGTACAAATACATCCTCACATACACACGTGTGTGTGTGTGTGTGTGTGTGTGTGTGTGTGTGTGTGTGTGTGTTCTTCCCCTGAGCTGTCCAATGCTCTGTTGTTTTGGGATGTGTTCAGTGGGGAGGAGAATCAAGCCCTTTATCTCACAGCGGTCAACACATCCGTTTCCACGGAGACATACTGCCACGTCGCCGTGGCATCTGGGTCGTATCCGCGGCGACCCCGGAACCCTGACAGGCCCTGATCTGAAAAGACAGGCCTCGGTGGAGGAGAGGATTTGATTGTGTGTGTGTGTTTGTGCGTGTGTGTGTGTGTGTGTGTGTGTGTGTGTGTGTGTGTGTGTGTGTGTGTGTGTGTGTGTGTGTGTGTGTGTGTGTGTGTGTGTGTGTGTGTGTGTGTGTGTGTGTGTGTGTGTGTGTGTGTGTGTGTGTTCAGTCATTTGCAGATGTGATTGTGTTTACTAGTCGCTCATCTCCCTCTGACACATGAGTGTGTGCTACCCGGTGTGTAATGTGTTTTTTTCCGTGCAGGGCTCTAATGTGTCTTATAGTATTGGGTCTCTGAGTTAGAGCAGTTAGCTAGCAGCTGGTGAAACCAGAGCCTCTCCCTCAAACCATCTCCCTCCCCTGGAGACCACAAAGCCAGCCAGGACTACAGCAGGCCAAAACCTCATACACCCCCTCCCTCTCTCTCTCTCTCTCTCTCTCTCTCTCTCTCTCTCTCTCTCTCTCTCTCTCTCTCTCTCTCTCTCTCTCTCTCTCTCTCTCTCTCTCTCTCTCTTCAATGTTAGCGAATATGACAGCAAATCTACCATCTCACAGCATGTTGCATCGTGACATGTTGTGATCTTGTAGATCTTGTCGTATAGGCATTCATTCGTGGAAAAAAACATAAAAAGATGACGGAGATACCAGGTTTCTGCCCGACAGCAACGTTGCGCTCCCTTCACCCCCCACCCCCACCCCCACCCCCTACTCCCATTCCCATTCCCCAAGCATGAGCAATTCACAGTTAAACTAATTCAATTTTCCCCCGGCCGGGCTCACATGGGACGGCATTGGAATCCCGGTTTGTCATGATTAAAATGATTACACGGCATTGTGTTTCTCCGGGCGCCTCCCAGCGCATTTATTAGAATCTGTCAGTGTCGATGTAGATCGGCCGGCCCAAATGCACATCTCGGTCCCCCCCCACCACCACCACCTCCTCCCCCTCCTCCTCCTCCTCCTTCCTCCTCCTCCTCCTTCCTCCCATGCCCCCTCCTCCAAGCCCAGCCTGTCCCTCTGCCTGAAACAGGTTATTCCTTATGAAATACGTCGCTCCTGGCAGACGCATAATCTGATTACATCCGCTAGATTAAAAATATATTGAATTTCTTTCCCTTGCTCCGTTCTCCTCACACACACGCACACACACACACACACACACACACACACACACACACACACACACACACACACACACACACACACACACACACACTCTTGACTCCTCCTATCGGCCTCTCTTTTCCAGTTTGTCCACCATATTATTTCCCTTTTTTGGCATCACCTGCTCTTTCTGTCTCTCTCTCCCCCCATCTCTCTCTCCCTCCTACCGCTGCTGATTTCTATCACATCTCTCTCTGTCTCTTTTCTTCTTATGTCCTTCTTCTCTCTTTGACACACACATATGCACGCACGCACACCCTCCGCCAGCCCCTCCCTCTCTCCCCTTCCTCTCAGGATAATATTACAGCTTATTATTTTCATATTTCCATCCCTCCCCTGCCCCCGCCAGCCTGTCAGTTAGCTGTCGCGTGTGATTTGGAGCTGTCACTCCAGCTCCCCGGGTAGGGGAGGTGGTCCGAGGACTTGTTTACCGAGATGTGTCTGGAGGTGTCATGGCGAATTAGGCAACCCCCCCCCCCCCCACACACACACACACACACACACACACACACACACACACACACACACACACACACACACACACACACACGCGCACATGGGCCCTTGCACTATTGCTCAGGAAACCCCTTATACCTCTCAAGGTGTGTGCGTGTGTGCATATAATGTGTGTGTGTGTGTGTGTGTATACAATATTACATATATGGTCGCGTGAAGAACGCGTGTCCATTGCAAGTGCACGTGTCCATTACCAGCCGTTCGATCCCTCACTCTCCCGGCTAACCAATTACTGTCGCACGAAGGCTGTCGCCACCATCGTCTTCACTTTCAGCAAACCCCCCCCAAACCTTCCTCTCAGTTGACAGGGGGTAGTCAGAAGGGAGTCACAGCCCTAGGTCCTGGCTCCCTTAGGGAGTCATTACTCCACCATGGGACACACGCACACACACACACACACACACACACGCACACACACACACACACACACACACACACACACACACACACACACACACACACACACACACACACACACACACACACACACACACACACGTGCGCATGCATACAAACTGTCTTCGCTGTCTCTTTTTATCTGTCACAAGGACACTACATCCTTCTAGCAAACCCATGCCCTCTTTCTTCATGTTTGGAGATTTAACACACACACACACACACACGCACACACACATACGCACGCACACACACGCGCGACGCGCTCGTACAGTACGCGCGTGCACGAGCGTATGCACATACGCACACGCTCGCACACGCACACGCACACACACACACGTACACGCACGCACACGCACACAGTGTCACACACACACAGTGTCACACATCTACCAGCTGCATGGTCCTCTCTCTGTCTGTCATTACCCACTCCCCCAGATGGGACTTGAGTCTATTTGGTCTACTCTATAATAGAGTCTGGCTGAAAGAAGCAGAATGTATAGAACTGACACACTCCTTTATCCTCACTGACAACCAGTCTTGTTTGGTTTTGCTCACTCCATTTCACGCGCCATTCAATGGAAACTTCCAGTTTTCACACGCCGCCAGCTATACCTCCTTATGTGATTGCTACCCACGGCGGCCAGCAATCGTATGCATTTACCCCACTATCGTAGCCGGCGCCCTCCCTCCCTCTCTACCCTCCCTCCCTCCCTCTCTCCGCAAGTGCTCTGCTATCTCTCCCTCACCACTCTCTCTCTCTCTCTCTCTTTATCTGCGACTGTAATACAAGCCATATTGGCCTTATCTCTCTACTCTCTCGCCACACACACACTCTCTGCTGTCCCAGCCCGGGCCTGGTTCTCTTTCTCGCTCCCTCGCTCTCTTTAATACACGTGTAAACACACAACGCAGGCCTGGCTACTACAGCTTCCAGATCCTATACGCTATCAGTGTGAATCTTGTGAGTGGCTGCTAGCTAGCCTGCTCCGGCCTGCCAGTTACTTACCCGTAGCAGGGCATGGCGCGTCACCATGAGAAAAAGTGAATTTGGAGAGAAGCCAGGCGGGGAGATGCCGAAACAACACGCCTCATCATACAGATAAGGAGAGAGGCTCTCTAATCGTATCACTGTGAGTGACACGACGACTGACGTGTGTGCATATGGATGCGTGTGTGTGTGTACATACGTGCACAGATTGCGCACGCTTGTGCGTCGCGGCCTTGTAATGATTTACCTCCGACACACTCGTTAATCACGGAATTCATTACGTTACCAAATCTCTAATTGTTTACTTTCCCCGCGGCGCTTTACACTTACACGAGGTTGCCGGCCTCCTCGTAGCTGTTTTGGAAAAAAGAACATAATGGCAAATTAATTTTCCACGTAGCTACAAATTCGTTTAGTCGTTTCTGGGTACAGTCTATTAGCCAGGAAATCGTGCGTTTGAAAGTTAATATGTCGAGTCTGGGTCTGATACCTGGAAAAAGGGCTCAAAGAGAGAGTAATTTACCTCTTTACTGGAGGGGAGGACTGGGGACAATGTCTGGGTGTTCTGTCCTGTTACACACACACATTTATCCCAATCAATCCT
>NC_137625.1:24386113-24388613 GCF_963280865.1 Gymnoscopelus braueri
TTAGTCATCGTAGCTTAGTTTTTATTTAGTTTTTATTTAGTTTTCGGCAATGAAAAAAGGTAGTCAACGAACATTTTTCGTCATAGTTTTAGTCAACGAAATCAACACTGCTGGGCGTGTTGTTGTTTTTTCCATTTTACCCCATTTCATCATCATCACTATATTAAGATAATTGTGGACAAATGTCATTTTTTTCCCCCTACCCAATTTACCTTCCAAGATATACATTACTGTAGTGTAGACATATCAGTTCAGTGCATTAAGTCTAACCCTTGACGTTATCTTGCCATTGTAATGCAAGCCATTAGGCGCCCATGGTCTAATACCTCACAGATAGCAGTGAGTAGATGGATCGTCACTCTATAGTCATGAGTGGATAATGATAGTTATCATAAATGGCCTGTTGGTAGACTAAGCGAAGCATTGAGATCAATGGCGTCGGTGTTGGCGTTGGGCCACGACGGAGAGGCCTTTTTATCACGCTGATGGATGGCAGGCCCGTCTGTAATGTGACACGTTATGATCATATCAATTTGTTCCCCCACTCCTCGTCGACAACGCTTTACAGCCTCTGGTCTCTCACAGTCCATCGAGCCGCGCGTTAAATTCTGACTCGTAATAGCCGCGCGCCACGACGCTCCATAAACCAACCGTTTGTCTTCCCTGCTGTCTCCGCCAGCGTGGCCTATACAGTACCCAACCCAACCCAACACACCCAACCCCAAGCCCCCATCCGTTTGTGTCTACTTTTTCACCACGCTTTCTCTCTCTTTGTCCTGTTTCTATGGCGTGGTTCTGTAGGACATTGGTTCTCAAAGTGGGGTCCGGGGACCCCCAGGGGTCCTTGAGGGAGTTCCAGGGTGTCCCCAGCTAAATGATGGACCCTTATGGGTCTGTAACTCTGAGAGTGTACAAATGGAACCAAATGGACCCTAACGGGTCCATTTGGTTCCATTTGTACACTCTCAGAGTTAAATTAACATTGATTTTACAATATAAATTGGGGTCCCAGAGATAGAAATTCCGCTAAACAGGGGTCCTCCGTAGCCCTAATGCATGTCAAACTGGGGGTCCTTGAAATTAAAATGCTTGAGAATCACTGCTAGAGCCGTAAAAATCTTCTCTTATGGGGGGTCCTCGGCATATCTTTTCAAATGGCGGTCCGTGGGCTAAGTGTCAATTGGGGGTCCATGACATGAAACAGTTTGAGGACCACTGGTGTACAGTATGAGAGGGTCTGTGTTTGTCTGTTTGTTGGTCTCATAATTAAATGTCTTGTGCACACTACCAGAGGATGTACCTCCATGCATGCAGTCACTTTTGTCACGTTTTATTTATATATATTTTTAATGTTTAACTTTTAAGTCAATGGGGGGCTGGGATTGGGCTGAAACCACGGCCATTGGAGTCATATTTCATAGATACGTCACAGGCTGGCCACATGAAGTCCCAGAGCCACATATGGAACCACGCTGTTGCTTATCACACCCCGTCTTGTTACTCCTGTGTCCTGTGTCTGACTTTCTTAAGAATTATTTTTGGCATGTTAAGCTTCATTTCAGATAGGCCAGACTGTAGAGAGACAGGAAACCAGAGGGTAGAGAGAGAAAACAGAGGTCGGACTTGAACCTACATGGTTGCACTCACTAGGAACACATGGTCTGTGCACTAACTGGCTTGAGCCACCAGGCTCCTCATATTTCCATATCTCTGTATCACCTCGGAGCCCTGCTCAGACGACCCCCACACACACACACACACACACGCACACGCACACACCTCCTCGTGGTCTGACAAGCCGAATGAAAGAGTGAAGGGAATCAGGCCGGGATTAAAATGTAATATCAGACTATTAAAGAGATTAGCGGTTGACATTTCACCGTCTGAGGTGCCCCCAATCTGATGAACTGGCATTCATGCTATTGATTCATGCTCCTTTTTATCAGCCCACATTCACACGGGCGGGGCAGGGAGGCCTGATATGGTGGCCTTTTTTTATAGGATGCTTTGTCAGGCAGGGTGCTTTGGCTCTAAGTCACCCCCAACCTCTCCATTTGGCTGTCGGGAAGTGTTTGTTTTTGGGAAGCGAAGTTTATTCATCATATCCACGGTTGCAGAGGCAGGGAGGGCGCACGAGGGGGTTATGAGTGATTTTTGTCTCTCTGGCGGACAAAAGCGAGGTCCCCGGCACCCAACCTGCTAATGAGAGCCTCAGATGGAGTGGCGTTGTTATAAAAGAGGCCTAATTATTTCCAATTATGATCAATTATTCCAATTATTGTGTTGCACATCCGTCAAGGCTAACAAGGTAGCGAAACGTGACTGAAGTCCTCTATTAGTCTCTCTGTCAACATCCGTTTGCAAAGAGACCGCAGCTCTCTGGGGGCTCCAATAACAGTATTAAACACACAGCATTTAAGATGTCATTTTGTTATTGGTACTCTCAAGCCGTACAGTTTGTAGAACCCATTTCTCCGGGTCTTGTCTTTCCTCCTCGCTG
>NC_137625.1:24393613-24403613 GCF_963280865.1 Gymnoscopelus braueri
ATTGTGTCTGATATTCCACATTGTTAGATTTCAGCTGTCAGAGATTTACCCCCACTTAAGCCCTATATAATTCACTCTATGACAAATAGCGAAAATAGCCAGTCTTCAAGCTTATAGACTAGGGGCTCTATTTTCGCCGGTGTGCCTTACCCGCTGGCACTACCCGCTGCCCGTGAATTACGCACAAGTGAGGTGGCAGTGTCCCTAAACGGTATCTATTCATCATTATGCCGACTCCGTTATTTGCGCCATGGAGGTGTGCCCGTGGGCGTGTTGTTGCGCTTTCCCGTAAGTTGCTATCTTGCCCACACACGTTTGAGGAAGAGCATAGCGGACTCTAAAACCACCCGCTGTGCCAAATTCGTTTGGTAGAGTGCGCGCCTGCAATGGACATGTCGGGTGTCATTCAGAGGTCTCCTTCTCCCCTAATTCTCCACGTATCTCTGTGATTCCAATTCTCTATAATCAGCTGAAGTGAGAGTGTCAATTCCTTGTGTCAATTGTGTTTATATAAGATGATTTGTGCCGCGTGTCACGCGATGCCATTCGCTCCGTTCAGTTTCATTAATCCATTGCCCAGGAAATAATGAACGGATTACAATAATATGAAATCCTCTATAATCAGCAACATGTGGGTGATAATTATGTCGATCAAATGTGGTTTTATTCAAAGGCAATCAAAGGCTACAGCGTATGAAGCAAACGTCGGGTATATTGTCCAATGTTTCGGCGCCTCATGCAGTGCGGCTCCGGAGTCCGTTTGATTAATCCAGCAGAAGACAAGCAGATTGCTGTCATTTAAAGTTCTCTTTAACCAGCAATGTGTGAGTGATAATTCTGTGTATCAAATATAATTTCATTCCAAGGCAACGTGGCTCTTCCATGGCCCATGGCACATTGGGCAGAGAGGGAGAGAGCGTAAGATTGCACTGGGGATAATGGCTTGCGCAGTCTTCTCCATAAAGGCAATGGCATCTGGCACGGTGATTGGTTTTATTATTGTAACGCCCAAACCACGCCTATGCATAATGTAACGGGTAGCGCCAGTGTGTCCGAAGATAGCAACTTTTGCATCGGAACGGCCCTTGCGCAATGCTGAATCACCAAATAGTGGCTATAGGATAATCGGCTGAAAATAGGGCTCATAGTGGCATAGTGCCAAAGACTAGAGAGTGGCAGTATTGCGGTATACGGACAGATTTGTGAAGTGTGAAGGTGTGTGTGTGTGTGTGTGTGTGTGTGTGTGTGTGTGTGTGTGTGTGTGTGTGTGTGTGTGTGTGTGTGTGTGTGTGTGTGTGTGTGTGTGTGTGTGTGTGTGTGTGTGTGTGTGTGTGTGTGTGTGTGTGTGTGTGTGTGTGCGTGCGTGCGTGCGTGCGTGCGTGCGTGCGTACGTGCGTGCACTCAATGTCCCAATTACCCTTTTTCATAATTCATGCCATGAGGGAAATTGACCAAAAATGTGAACACGAGTATTGAGTGCACGTGTGCGTGCATGCGTGCGTGGCCGTCCACGTGCATGTGCGGATGGATAAAGGCGGATGAGCGTTAGACGGTTGGAGATGAAAAAGACAGGAGAAGGCCTTTGAAATGCAAAGCACGGCCATCATGCCAATTGGCCGCTGTGCTGAGGAGTTGGAGCGCACAGTCAAATCCTCAGTGTCAATTTAACCCTGAGAGTGTGAAGGATGGACCCAAATGGACCATAATGGCTCATTTGGGTCCATGTCTCCACTACAAGGGTTAGATTAACACTGGGGATTTATACTGTGCAGGGAGAGAGCGAACGGATACGCCAGCTTTGTGTTTCCTCTGCATTTCATCATAAAACACACACACACACACACACACACACACGTACACACACACACACACACACACACACACACACACACACACACACACACACACACACACACACACACAAAACACACGCACATCATTAATGAGAAAATAGTTTTTTTATTTTTTATTCCTCTATTTACCTCTGACACAAAATCTCACACTAATAGGCTGCAGCTTGGTACTCTTGAGGTGTGTGTGTGCGTGCGTGTGTGTGTTTGTTTGTTTGTGTGTGTTTGTGTGTGCGTGTGTGCGTACGTGTGCGTACGTGTGCGTGCATGCAAGCGTGCATGCGTGCGTGCGTCTCACAAACACAGTACACACGTACAGCAAACACACAAACACACTGAGGATAGAAGAGTGTCTACAGGCAGGGCCTGGGGACCAATTTATTTACATGCAGTGTGAAAAGAACAGACCGGAGTGGTGGAGGGGATAAAGCACAGAGGGAAACAGATGGATAGATAAATAGAGAGGGAGAGAGCAGGGAATTACAGAGGGAGACCGACCCCATGTTGTCCCTTGTCACCCCAGACAGGAAAGACCAATTTACTCTGTGTGTGTGCGTGTGTGTGTGTGTGTGTGTGTGTGTGTGTGTGTGTGTGTGTGTGTGTGTGTGTGTGTGTGCGTGTGTGCGTGCGCGTGTGCGTGCGTGAACATACTTTTGAGGTGCATGTGTCAGTGTGTGTCTGTGTAGGCGATGGTGTGAACATGCTTTTGAGGTGCAAGTGTCAGAGTGAGCGTGTGTGTGTGTGTCATTTAAGACACTCGTTCTCAACATGGGGTATGGGGGTACTTGACTGGGTTCCAGGGGGTCTTCGGCTAAATGATTGATGGTTATGGCATGTCCCAACTTTCTTCAGAAAGTGTAGGTTTTACTAGTTGTTGTCGGGCAGAAACCTATTATCTCCATACTTTTAACTTTTTGTGTTTCTTCGTAAAATAACGCCCTAGTTGGTCGTACTACAGCGTCACACTAAAGCATCTAAAGTAGCACATCCACAAGCTCGAAACGCAGCGCAAAGCGACGCATTTCGAGCTTGTGGATCTGCTACTTTAGCTATTTTTTCATTGGAATCCTGAAAAGTTACCGTTTTGGACGAAATGACGATAGTTTGGAGCAGACGTTTGCCGGGGGGGGAGGGGCTATAGTCTCTCGAGCCAACCTTCAGGAGGTACAAACCCCTCTGAAATCCCGCTTCGGCTGTTTCACAAGAAACAGCTGAAACCCTCCGCACCTCCGTGGACACATTTCCCAGAGCGTCGGAAACCATATCCAGGTTTTTTAAATCACAGTGCTGGTTGTACACAAAATGCTTCAGCGTCTCGGGGAGACAGAGCGAGTTGCCTGCTGCGTTGTTACTGGACAGATTCATTGATCAGATTACTGAATGGCCGGGGTCTGGTGTTAAAGGGATAGTTCACCCTCAAAATGATTTTGTTTTTATCGATTAGTCACCCCATGGAGACTTGAATTCATGGGTATTGTTTTGTTTTTGTCGCATTCCTAAGCCAATAATTTGGCTGCAGCAGTTCCGGTAGGAGACACAAAGAGTCTCCTTTGTGTGTCCTACCTGTCCGCTGGTCATTGGCTTAGGAATGCGACAAAAACCAAAAAATAGAAAGATAGAAAAATAGATAGAAAAAATGTACTTTTTTGGGTGAACTATCCCTTTAAGAACGCAGATGAGTTCGGAGGGAGTAAGAGTGGCCAATTGCCTTTCCGAAGTTTTTTTGGGGACAGGACAGGGTTATTTCTGAGTCATAGTGACGGGTCACTGGCTCTGACTCTGGGCTAGTGTGTGAAAGATGGATCCCTTTGGTTCCAATTGTACACTCTCAGAGTTAAATTAACATTGACGATTTTACAGTGTAGATATTGAGTCCCAGAGATAGAAGGAACCGTATGAAACGGTGGTCCGTGGCTTAATGCATATCAAACTGGGGGGTCCTTGAAATGAAATTGGTTGAGAATCACCGATTTAAAGCACATGGCCGACTTCAGTATCATGCAAACGATCGGCTTTTAGCTGAAATGTATTTGTTGTTGCCCTCGACACGCAGACTATTGATCCGTGAGTGCTGCTATTGTGTTACTTTTGACTTCAGTGCCCATGATGAGGAACCCTGCCTATTTATGTGAAAGAACTATTGAACTGACTGAACTCCTCTCCCTGTGTTCTTTTGTTCCATTACAGGCAGGATGCCAGTGACCTATCTGGACCCATACAGAGGTAGGACCGCACTTTATTTACACTTCCTTTCTTTTTGTCTGAATTCCTTCTCGTTCTCTCCAGCCAAGCACGGACGTGTACACAGACGGACCCACGGGCGGTAGTTGGTTATTTTTGGTGGGGGGGGGGGGGGCTGTGCACATTAAGAAACGTTGATGTCACGTTGATGTGACATTTGTCTGTCAAACGAGCTCGAGCGACTGTATAAAACTTGGCGGAAGGACGTTTTTTTTTTGGTCCAAAAGGCAAGAGGAAGGACGCCCGGGCTGCGTGTGGGTGGGGTGAATGGGAAAGGACGGGACAAGGCTCGGATCTAAGGCCGAGCGAGGCCATTAAAATAAAGCCTGCAGCGACAGAGCAGCAGACCGACGCAGAAGAAGAGGAGAGAGAGAGACAGAGAGAGAGAGAGAAAGAGAGAGAGAGGTTTAGATAAAAAG
Source organism: Gymnoscopelus braueri (assembly GCF_963280865.1). Taxonomy (NCBI): domain Eukaryota; kingdom Metazoa; phylum Chordata; class Actinopteri; order Myctophiformes; family Myctophidae; genus Gymnoscopelus; species Gymnoscopelus braueri. The sequence goes on from NC_137625.1 coordinate 24,398,124, forward strand.
GCCGATCTTTAAATAGCTGCACCTATTTCTCTTCTGAGGCACTGTTAAGGAAAATGACTCATATTCTGCCCTCGAACAGCGTTCCGGTACATGATAAAATCCTTCTAGTTTAACTCTTAGAGGGTAAAAATGGGCCCCAAGTGGGTCAGTGTTTAGTCTGGCTGAGATGAATAGATCCATAAGTCAATTTGTATTAACAATGAATGAGTGTACACATTTGGTTACAATCGTGCACTCCCAGAGTTAAATTAATGCTGATGATTTTTGCCACGTACTCTCACAAGAGTGAGACAGAACAACAAAAGGAAGAACACAGAGAAGTAAATGAATATATTTTCCACATTTCAAAGCAGGCTGACTCGCTTCCGATACGGGATAGGCACACAGACACATGCTCGCACACGTGCAATCGTGCATGCACAACACAACACAACACAACGCAACACAACACAACACAACGCAACACAACACAACACAACGCAACACAACACGATCTTTATTACGATCTTTATTACGTTTCATGTTTCCCTAGCTAAGGTAACAGGGGACACCTAATGGCGCTCATATGCAGATGATCCCTGGCGCGCACAAACGCACACACACACACACACACACACACACACACACACGCGCGCACGCATACACATACACACACACACACACACACACACGCACGCACGCTTCAAACAGCTTTGGGCACCACAGAGAGATAAGGGTAGAGAGAGAGAGAGCAGGAGAGAGAGAGAGAGCAGGAAAGAGGAGAGGAATAGACGACTGTGGCTGTAAATAATTAGGCAGAATAGTTTGCTTTTGTTTTTCCCCGCTGATTGGGGAAAATTAGGCGAGGCTGTGACTACTATTGCACATGCTCTGTTTCTTTCTCGCTCTCTCTCTTTCACACACACACACACACACACACACACACACACACACACACACACACACACACACAGACAGTTACAGTTACAGTGACTCACACACAGGCGCACAAACACATGGTGTGTGTTTCATGCTGATCCGCCACGCATCTGCGTCACTCTGAAGTGCGTTTGTTATTTCCTGTCTCTGCAGCACATCGCAACCCGTCCAACACACACACACACACACACACACACACACACACACACACACACACACACACACACACACACACACACACACACACACACACACACACACACACACACACACACACACACAGTCACAGAGAGACCTGGCGTATAATTTGATCCCTCGTGCTCTACGTCTAACGAACATCCCCGATGGTTTGATTGACACCCTGCTGGTTGCCTAGCGCCCGCTCTGGACCCTGGACGGCACTGAACCGGAGGAAGAGAGAGAGAGAGAGAGGAGGAGGAGGAGGAGGAAGAAGAGAGAGAGAGAGAGAGAGAGAGGGGGGAGGAGGAGGAAGAGAGAGAGAGAGAGAGATAGGAGGAGGAGGAGGAGGAGGAGGAAGAGAGAGAGAGAGATAGGAGGAGGAGGAGGAGGAGGAGGAGGAGGAAGAAGAAGAAGAAGAAGAGAGAGAGAGATAGGAGGAGGAGGAGGAGGAAGAGAGAGAGAGAGATAGGAGGAGGAGGAGGAGGAGGAGGAGGAAGAAGAAGAAGAAGAAGAGAGAGAGAGATAGGAGGAGGAGGAGGAGGAGGAGGAGAAGAGAGAGAGAGATAGGAGGAGGAGGAAGAAGAGAGAGATAGGAGGAGGAGGAGGAGGAGGAAGAAGAGAGAGAGAGAGATAGGAGGAGGAGGGGGGTGGGGCTCAGGAATGTGAAGTGATAAGACTGTGGAAGCAAGGGAGTGAATAAAGGAACACAGAGCAGAGTGGTGTACAGTAACTAAGTGCATTTACTCAAGTACACACACAATTGTGAGGTATTTTTACTTAACATATGTTTACTTCTACTCCACTACATGTCAGAGGCAAATATTATACTAGCAGCCTGAACCGCGTAGTGGCCCGAACCTCTATTTATTTGAAAACGTTAGTTTGTTAAACTTTGTTGATTTTGATTATTATTACAAAACATACATTAATCCCTTCAGCCCTGTGTATATACTTTGACTATTTGGGACTGATGGGACATTCTGCGTAAATGAGTACTTTTACTTTTGTTACTTAACCCATGAAGACCGGGGAACGCATCAAGATTTCTTTGGCTATTGAAAAATAGCAGATATACAAGCTCATAGTGTGGGCACCGAGTACATTGCAGTATACTTTTACTTAATTATAAGTATAATTTTTATAATTATAATTTTGTACAAAATTTGAGTACTTTTTCCACCACTGAAGACGCTGAACCCCTAATTGCGATGCCTTGGTGCCTTGCATGGTTTCCTCCACCATCGGTGTGTGAATGGGTGTGTGAATGTGTGTGTGAATGTGTGTGTGAATGGGTGAATTTCAGTGTTAATTTTGTTGACTAAGACTAAAGTTTTGATATTTAGTCGACTAAGACAAGTAAATTAAAGACAAGAATGTAACGTAAAGTAAAGACAACTAAAATAGGACTCAAACTAAATGGTGTGTTATTCAAAAGACTGCGACTAAGTCCACATCAGAATTTGGTGTCAAAATTAACACTGAATGTAATGCACAATCATTGTAAAGTGCCTTGGATAAAGGCGCTATATAAATGCACCGTTTTCCATTTATAAAAATATCATGACATTATAATTTTTTTAACATATATATTTTTAAATATGCATGTTACATTATCATTCAAATCTTTATGTTTTGCCAATAATTTGGGGGCCCACTTGCAATGCCCTTGTGGCCCACCAGTGGTCCGATGTAGGCCCCGTAGGCCGAAAGCACGGGAGCCTGGAGGAGAGGGGGGTTGTTGGTGGAGACAGGGCTAATAAGGAGTGTGAGGAGAGGAAGTGTGCACATCCACTTGCACTTCCTCTCGTGCTTCTCTGTGTGTGTGTGTGTGTGTGTGTGTGTGTGTGTGTGTGTGTGTGTGTGTGTGTGTGTGTGTGTGTGTGTGTGTGTGTGTGTGTGTGTGTGTGTGTGTGTGTGTGTGTGTGTGAGAGAGTGTGTGTGTGTGAGTGTGAGTGTGTGTGTGTGTGTGTGTGTGTGTGTGTGTGTGTGTGTGTGTGTGTGTGTGTGTTTAATTGCAGGTCTTTGTACTGGTAATGTGCTTTGAAGCCACACAGCCAATAATTAGCTAGCATGGCTCCATGGATGGCTCACAGCATTGGTCATTATTTGTCTGAAACCTGCTATTGGCACTGACATGACCTCCTGGGGCTGACACACACACACACACACACACACACACACGCACACGCACGCACACACACACACACACACACACACACACACACACACACACACACACACACACACACACACACACACACACACACACACACACACACACACACACATGCCAATAGAGGCGGTTGCACATTCACATGAGCAAAAGCTTGTGGCGACATAAACACCCATTGATTTGTGTGAGAATAGCATGAGTTCATGTGTGGAATGGAATGGACACAACTCTCTATAGGCCTCTATAAGTTGCTATGTAGCATTAAGGCTGCAGGTGAGGGGATTACATGCACACACACACCCCCCACCCCCCCCCCCCCCCACACACACACACACACACTTGAACGCACACCCTGTACTGTCTATAGTTACAGAGATTTACTCAAAGTGTCGTCTCGGTGCAGTCTCTTATTGCCTCCCGGCCTTAAACCACCGCCGGGCGGGCAGGCGGTCATGGCCCCGCCCCCTCTGGGTATTACGGCTGCTGAATATTCATGAGGCTCACTAGATGGCACTGCAGCCAGACACCCGACTGGAGTATTCTGGATGGCTAATGAAATAACCATCTGTGTGTGTGTGTGTGTGTGTGTGTGTGTGTGTGTGTGTGTGTGTGTGTGTGTGTGTGTGTGTGTGTGTGTGTGTGTGTGTGTGTGTGTGTGTGTGTGTGTGTGTGTGTGTGTGTGTGTGTGTGTGGGCGAGCGATGTGCGAGCACGCATGTGTGTGCTCTTCAAGTACATCTCTTTTCTCTCACTTCCTCTCTCTCTCACTCTCTCTCCCTCTCTCTCCTCTCTGTCTGTCTCCAGCAGTGACAGTTATCAGTGTTAAAGGCTCTTTCCTGAGCTCTAATTTATCCCCCAGTGAGTAAAACGTCCAGAGAGACGCCTCAGCCAGAGAAACCTTTGCAAAACAGACCCTTTTTAAAAAACACTCCTGGTCAGCAACAACGGAGAGGGAGGGAGTGCATGTGTGAGTGCTGACGTTTGACAGCCGAGAGGCTCCGGGTAGAATTTAGTTATCGCTTTGTGATTGAGCGTGAGCAGTTCAGCTCCCTCGGAAAGACAAACAAACCGACGAAACGCAACAACGTCTTCCTTCTTTACTGAACACAGGGGTGGTGTGGGGGGCCAGGACAAAATGGCCGATGCCGCTGTGGCAGGTTAAGCATTTCAATCTGGCGTCATTATTTTGGGCGTGTCATTATAGGTGAAAATCGAGGTTCAAGTTCACAACGTGCCGCAAAATTGTGACGCATTGTGAGCTTGTTGTAGATCGGCTATTTTCGCTGTGCGACACGTCGTACGATAAAGCACAAAATAGGGCTTTAGTGGTTAAAAGGAATCGCACAGGCCCAACGCCTGTTTTCTCCCATGCCTAGACATCACGCCAAGTCTCTTTGACAGTGCAGAGGCATAATTGCCTTGATGCCTATAACATTAACGAGTGTCAACGAGCGTCAGCTGGACACAGACGCACACGCCTGCCCTCTGCAGTGCTAAAGCGACTGGAGTCTGTCTCATTTCTCTCCAAAAGCCCTTGAATATGATGGAATATGATTAAGGATTACTGTGATTATGCTAAGCTAATTTTTCATATCACACACACCATACAGTACGAACTCCTGAAACATATAATATATATATATATATATATATTTTTTTTTAAATTGAATTCTGGACTTTTACTTGTGCAACAGATTATTTCCACATTGCAGTTTTGATACTTTTACTTAAGTAAAGAATGCGCTAAATCCCGTAGTGTAGGTGTTAAGCGACGTGCGCGTGACGTCATTAAAATAACGGTACCACCAAAGGTAAAATCCTCACTGCACGCGAGCATGGTCTTTCAGTACAACGAGAGGCCGGAGCACACTAAAACTCTCATTGGGTTTTATCTTTTATTGTTGAGAGCTTGTTCTGGCGGCACGCTCGCTCATCATACATATTTCATCCCAACACATGAATTATGAAGGAACTCTAATGATGGGGAAGGAGGGGGAGAGAACAGAGGGGTGTAAGGAATGTGAGAATGGAGAGAGATAGAGAGAGGGGGGGGGGCAGCGGGCGACATGAGGGTGAAGAGAGAGCTCAGAGGAAGGACTGGGAGAGAGCAAGAGAGTGAGATTGACCACAATGTTAAAAATGTCATTTAGATATAGCATGTTATTTAGACAGATGCTATAGGCTCATTGTTTCTTTGTTTACCTGTTATTGTTTACCTGG
>NC_137625.1:24408613-24413613 GCF_963280865.1 Gymnoscopelus braueri
ACACACACACACACACACACACACACACACACACACACACACACACACACACACACACACACACACGTGCTGCAATGTCCCACTTTCTATACGGCAGAGCCACCCTAATTCTTCTTCTGTGTCTACACACACACACACACACAGGCACACACACACACACACTCACACACACAACACACAACACAACACAACACAACACAACACAACACACAACACATACTGACTGTTTATTATTTTTCTTTTTGTTAAGAGATAATTGACAAGCCACAAGGGCTGCATTCCCTCTAATGGAAGGTGACAAATGAATCTTCCTGCGTTAATGTTTGTGCAAATGGAATAGGACCACTCTCTCACCCAACAGAGCTACCTTCGTGTGTGTGTGTGTGTGTGTGTGTGTGTGTGTGTGTGTGTGTGTGTGTGTGTGTGTGTGTGTGTGTGTGTGTGTGTGTGTGTGTGTGTGTGTGTGTGTGTGTGTGTGTGTGCGCGCGCATGTGTACAAACACACAGATAAATGAGTGTACATGCGGTTTGTTTTGTGAGGGCTGGGTGAATGTCATCCTATTTTCCCATCTTAACCCATTGAGACCGAGAACGCATCTCTGTGTAATTTTTAGATTTCTTTGGTTATTAAAAAATAGCAGATATACAAGCTCATAGCGTGGCACTGAGTGCCGCACTATGAGCTTGTATATCTGCTTCTTTTTTTTTTATCGTGAAAATGTGTGCAAATCTTTGAATATATATATTTAAGGAACAAATCTTTGCTTCTGGGGGTCCCTGGAACAACATATTTTGACATTTGTAGAATCCCCCCAGAAGCAAAGATTTGAGTTAAAAATGTTTGATATATATTCAAAGATTTGAACAAATTTTCCACGATAAAAAAAAGCAGATCTACAAGCTCATAGCGCTGCGCTCAATGCCGCGCTATGAGCTTGTATATCTGCTATTTTTGAATAGCCCAAAGAAATCAAAAAATGAATCACAGAGATGCGTTCCCGGTCTCAATGGGTTAATAGTCCATGATCCCCACAGCCGTCCCCCCTAAGCCCCTTCCCGTGGTGGATGACCTCCAGGGAAAGATTGTGTTGCTGCCTGGGAGTACAGAGGAGTTGATTACACCGGGCGCCCGGGCTTTGTTCTAAGCATATGCCCGTCCTTGGCTTTAGGAGAGAGAGAGATGGAGCGGGGAGACGAAAGATAGAGAGGGAGGGAGGGAGAGAAAGGAGAGAGTTTTATCTCTCCCCCGGGTCTTCGCATCCTTTCAGACCAGATTGTCTCAGTGACCTTCTACCCCCACCACCCACCCACCCCTTTCCCCGGTTCATCCCCGACCCAGAGAACGGTATGTTTACCCTCCTGTAATGACATTGTCAAGGCAACAATGCATCTGTCCCCTCTTATCATCAGACGGTTTATCCGTCTGTCAGTTCGTCCGTTCGACCGCCCGACCGTCCGTCCGTCCGCCCGTCCTCCCGTCCGTCCATCTGTCCGTCCGTCCACGGAGAGTCACGACGTTGTGATGGAAAACCTTGGAAGACATTCCCCTGGCCTCTGTATGTGTGTGTGCGTGTGTGTGTGTGCGTGTGCGTGTGTGTGTGCGTGTGTGTGTGTGCGTGTGCGTGTGCGTGTGCGTGTGCGCGTGTGTGTGTGCGTGCGCGCCAGTGAACGAGAAGATAAATACTTCATGTCCCGGGCTGATTGCGGAATCTTGTATCTAATGCAACTTTTATTTTGCATCCCCCCCTTCCTTTCAAACTGCAGAGTCAAACAATATTTTTCTCTACCTTTGTGTCCTTTTTTGGGGGAGGAAAGGGGTATCTAAATAATTTATCTGTGTTTTGGTGCAATGTTTTTTTCTTTTTCTGTTTTAGCCTACTAATAAAGCACCCCCCCCACACACACACACACACACACACACACACACACACACACACACACACACACACACACACACACACACACACACACACACACACACACACACACACACACACACACACACACACACACAAGGGAAAAAAAGGAATGGAGACAGACAGCTTCGAGAGGAGGCAGAGGCTTTTTTTTGGAGTAGGGCAAGCATGAGGAGAATGCTGAGGAGAAAGAGAAGGATAGGAGGGATGGGAAGAGAGAGAGAGAGAGGGAGAGAGAGAGAGAGAGAGCAAGCAGGCATACAGTTTGGGGTGAGGGTGTGCCATCGCTCCACCCGCGGCTGGAGAGGGGCCCAAGGAGATAAAAAAAGGGAGAGAGAGAGAGAGAGAGAGAGAGAGAGAAGCCTGCAGACTTTGGTAATCCCTCTTTTATTAATGGAAAGCCGAGCTCAGCAGAATGCAGGCTCACAGACATAACAGACCTGCCCACCAGCACACTGTCTTTAGGCCCCCTGCCTCTCCTCCTGCCACACTCTGTCCCTCTGTCACACGCGCATGCACACACACACACACACACACACACACACACACACACACACACACACACACACACACACACGCACTCGCACACGCACACGCACACGCACATTCAATTCTGCTTTACCGGAAGGACTACCCAGGTCCCGCCAAATTGCCAAAACAGTAGACAGTTTTTCAGTTAGAGTGCCAGCCATTTGCTCCAGACTAAAGCCTGATTTATGTAGTTAAGCGTGCATGTTCCGCCGATCTACAAGCTATGAGAGCTTGTAGATCGGCTGTTTTTCGGCATGCGACAACTGGCGCAACGACATATATTTCAGGATTAAACCCTGTGCGTGTGTGTGTGTGTGTGTGTGTGTGTGTGTCTGTGTGCACGTGTGTACGCGTGCGTGTGTGTCTGCATGTAAAGAAAACCAGAGTCATCTCATCTTCTGATCTCGACCAGGGCCTGATGGCCTTGGTTGAGCCCGGACTTCACACAATAGACCCCATGTCCTCCCTGAGATCGACAAGTTGCCATGACAACCCCTTACATCACTCACTGCCCCCCCTGTGTAGCCAATGGGCATTGACCTTTCGCTGTCAGACCGAGTTAGCGAGAGGGAAAGGGAGAGAGAAATGGCCACTCGCTGCAACAAACACGCAAATAAGGCCATTAAAATTGTAAACACGGCATTGGGGAGGATAGAAGGCAAGGCAGTCGCGTTTGTGCGTACAGCCTTGGGAGTGCTGTGATGTCACCGTCACTGTAAGTGTTTTGTTGAGTGACAAAGAGTTGAGATCAAGACACTACTACTGTAGGTACATGTGCGTATAGTCAGTCACAGGCGGGCAGTACCAGACTATAGAAACAGTCCTCACTCACAAGGTGATTTTTCTTTTAATTGGATTATTTACCGCAGCTGCAGTCTCTGTCAAACGAAGGCCTTCGTTTGACAGAGACTGCAGCTGCGGTAAATAATCAAATTAAAAGAAAAATCACCTTGTGAGTGAGGACTATTTCTATACACGAATCCATGGAGCGCTGCCCTGCGCGCAGCCATTGCTGCGGTGTCAACGCTCCGCGGACGCGACACCGCAGCAATGGCCGCCTACAGGCAGCTACAGGCAGCTACAGGCAGCTACAGGCAGCTACAGGCAGCTACAGGCAGCTACAGGCAGCGCGTCTGTGGATTCGTCTATAGACTGTTCACTGAGAGTCTATCCTTCTCTTTAACTATTGCCAGTAGAGCACGCTCAGCTCGGGACTTCTGTCCCCTAGTATTTGGGGGCAGTAGTACCACCAGACGCCATCTTGAAACCCAACGAAGCGTCCCAGGCTAGATTTGGCGTGGCGCGGGCACAGATTGTCTGGACTGCATCATGCACTCCCCAGCCTGCCACACCCCGTGTCACTCTCTCTCACTCCCAGACGCTACCATATGTCCTCTGTATCCTACGACTGGTCCTATGCCACAGAACACAGGGCAGACAAGGTGGTTTGGCACTGACACTATGCCCAGACTTTGGCCTTCACATACTGTTGGCACGATTGGTGTTATTGGTTTTCTGTTCTTTTCAATAATTGAACTTGACAGTGTATTTCAAAACCCCTTTACAAAACCCACACAGGCAGAGCTATACCTTTTTTAAGATAATAGGCCTACTTTAGGTTATAATTACATTAACATTGCGAGTCCTTCCCTTCATTATGGAGTAAAGTAATGACCGCTGAAACTGCCTTCATCTAATGCATCTTTATAGACTAGCTGCGATCTCGGAGCAGGAACATTTCTAAATCTTCTGTAAAAATCTGTAGTAAATCCATCATTATTAAGCCTTCCCCAACTTCATTCGTTGAATAGCATAATTTATTTCTTCCAGGGAAATGAGATGTACAAAATACAGTTATTTTTTATAGTAATCCCTAACAAATGTATTTCTATGTCCTTTTTATCCATAGTTAATTATTAGGAAGTATATGTTGGGATGATGTTTATTATGTAACTGCTTTATCCTGCTTGCTAAAATGTTTATCTGCGCTCTAGCCTTGTTTGAAATATGTGTGTTTTGTACGAAACAAAGCAAATTCGTCTTTCTTTTGAAAAATATTAATGCAAGTTGTATTTTAGTTTGGTACTTTTTCAGGTTCTAGCTATTGGATAAATTGTCTATCCCGCACTTTGTTGTTCTCATCCAATTGCCATCTGCCATCTATGTGGCATAGGTATCTCAGGGCATATTCAGTCATGCGATTCTGGAGTTTCACCTTGTTGAATTTCGTCAGTTTCTCCTGAATTTTCCTGAGCACAGTCCTGTAAGAAGTAAATCCTTGACTCCCTCCAAACAACCATTTCTTCTTTCTAGCCGCTGCCAAGACAGGTGCCCTGGCTTTGTCTCATAGAAACTTTATAATGATGTGTCTTGGTCTGGAAGCATCACCCGCCACAGCCCGGCCCTGTATACACGATGACGATGACGATCATATCAATCATCCACTTGGTTCAGTACGTTTTGGGGGAGATTCGTCCAGGTCCCGTCCTTCCATCTTTCTTTAATGCCCGCAGTTTGGATGTTCTATTGTCGGGAGAACGCCTCTAGAATATT
>NC_137625.1:24423613-24433613 GCF_963280865.1 Gymnoscopelus braueri
ACGGGCTATTTAGCTCCTTCCTCTTTGTGTCTCTCGCTCGCTTTCTTGACCCCCACTATAGCCCACCACCCACTCTCTGATTCCCATCGCTCCCCCCCAGCTGTCTCCTCCTCCTCCTCTCTCCTCCCTCCTTTTGGACTGATCGATTTGTATTGTCGGGGCAGCTGAGCCCCCAGCCCGGAGTGAGAGAGAGAGAGAGAGAGGAGAGAGAGGAGGGGAGATGAAGAGCAGAGAATACAGAAAATAACTAGACGGAGAGAGAGAGAGAGAAAGAGAGACCTTGCATGAGCAGGATGGAGAACACTGAGCCTTTGGCTAAATGGATGGAGAGCATAGTTGGGGGGGGGGTAATACGCGAGCGGAGGAATGGAGCACAACGCTGGTGGGGAGAGGGGGGGTGGACGTACGTGCATGTGTGTGTGTGGGTGCTCACGCGCAAACACACGCACACACACACGCACACGCACACGCACGCACACGCACACGCACACGCACACGCACACGCACACGCACACTAGAGATGCGCGGATGGGTTTTTTTCACCCAAATCCGCGTTAACAAGTTCATTATCCATCCGCCATCCACCCGCGGTACTTATATCATCCTATTTATAGATCCGCACCAACCGCACCAAATAATTGTTATTTTCCTGATGTTAGTTTTCTTATAAACAGTGTTACTCACCACTGTCGCGATGCAGTGACTGTATACAATCCACAACCATGGTAACAACAAGCGAACGTCTTCATTAAGTTACTTTCGCTTTCAACCACTTTGTTGCCATGTCGGCTTTTTATAAGCTTTTTATAAGCTACTTTTAATATAATAAACTTTATTTATATAGCACCTTTCATGACATAAATGCAGCTCAAAGTGCTTTACAGAAAAAGAAAGAAAAAGTGAAAACAAAACACAGAGCAAAAACAATGCTCTGTGTTGCGACTTTTGGGCTTGTTTGGCACTTGTTTTGGGCTTGTTTTCATAGACCTGGCTACTTATTTCTCTCGCAACACTGGCAACACTGGCTGCCTGCAAAGCAACATGTCGTGAGCGGCTATTTTGTGCCTGGTGTAAAATGACGTAATATTAAAATACTACAAACGCACACACGGTGAAATGTAGTGCTTTTTAAAAGCTATTATAGGCCTATAGATTGATATCATTAATTTAATTCCCGCATTATTTCACCTGCGGTTTATCCAATATGAATTAATAATTATATTTGATTGACCCAAATCCACCCAAACTGCGGTTAACTGCGGCAACCGCGGCTAAAACCGCGATCCGCGCATCTCTAACGCACACGCACACAAACAAGGTGAAATAGATCATATTGAAGAAAGAATTGCCCTCTGGTCCAGAATAAAACATTACATTGTAGCCTTAAGGATGCGTTAGAGGAAATGTGGCCCGCAGATGAAAGAGGAAAGGTGAGAGAGAGAGAGAGAGAGAGAGAGAGAGAGAGAGAGAGAGAGAGAGAGAGAGAGAGAGAGAGAGAGAGAGAGAGAGAGAGAGAGAGGGGGGGGGGGGGCAGTCTTCCTATAGCATCAGGTGTGCATGGCCATTTGTTCAATATGTCTGACATGAGCTCCCAGTGTACCCATGGTGCACTGCAGTGTTCCCCTTGTTGGTGTCTGGGTGTACTGTAAGTCTTTTTGTCATTTTTATGCTCCGGTTCGGATAGGTCAGTGTGGAGAGACAAAATACAAAGGGCCGGAGAGAGAGGAGATATATGCGAGACAAGATGGTGTTGGATTTGAACACTAACTGGCTGAGTCACCAGTGACCATGAGGCACCCCTGCACAGGAACTGTACTGTACAGTTTACAGGGAAGTTTAGTCAACATGGTATGTTGTCGTGTATAAGAATGTGTAAAATGCAATTATTTTCAACTTCCACAGCATTTTATGCCAGAGCAGAGACAGTTGTTGTCATGAACCCCTGACACACACACGCACGCACGCACGCACGCACGCACGCACGCACGCACGCACGCACACACACACTACTACACGCACAATCTACAGGCAATTATTCTTCAGTGTGTGGCCTCTCATTGTTGCTGTCATGTAACCTTTGAAATGCAATTTATCATTAACTTCTAGTTGGGGATAGATAGCAAAATGTTATGGCAGTGCTCTGTAGCCCGTAGGGACCGTGCGGGGGCCCGGTGGTGGTTATATAAAATACCACAGAACTCTGGCCCTGTTTTGCGCGGGGGGTCAGGTGTGGTGAAACATGGAGGAAAAAGTCTCTCCTCCAGGGACCCTATGGGGCCTGGGGCGCTGATGTAGGATCAGCGTTTCCCACCCATAACCATGACCCCAGCCCGGGCCCTTTACAAGTAAATAGCCATGCTGACCCCCAAGCGGCGCCCCGGGGCAAACCCTACCCCGCACCACACACTACAGCCCACTGTATGTATGTTCGCACACCGTGCACATTCCATGTTTTTTCCCAGTGACCCAGATACTCATGTTCTTCCTCTAGAGAGCTGCCTCTCTGGCTAAGAAAGGCTCATTATTTTACCAGAGTGCCTCCCTCCTTTTCTGCCATGGAGGGGAGGGGAGTGGGGCAAAGTGGTAGAAGGGCTACAGGAGGGAGGTATTCACACCCACTGTGGTTCCACGGGGAGACATAGTGGATCCACGCAATTAACACGGCGTAAAATAGAGTCAGCGAAATTTGCAGCAAATTATGGACCGGCTCATTATTATTATGAGGCCATTCCCATGCGTAATGGCACCTCTCCAAATGTGATCCTCTCGTTTGATTGCTAATCATCATCTCACTAGACACGCTTTTATTAGGGCGCTATATATCGCAGGACGTGCAATAATGCAATGAAAACAGTCATTTTATGTTGGCTTTGCATTTATTAAGCACTTGGAAGAGTTGTATGCGTGGCCATTATTGTATGTGCAAGTGTTTTAATTGGCATCAATTATAATTTGTTTGAGTCAGAGACGTGAAAAATGAGCATTGGGACCGGTGAGAGAGAGAGACTGCCTGAACCAGATAGCTATAAGGATTCCTGTCCTGATTTAGCAGTAGTTATCTAATGGTTAACCACTTAAAGGTAGGGTAAGTGATATTTTTGGGTTAAAACCAAAAGTATTTTGTTAAAAGGTTAAAGCACTATATTCTGATAGTAATCATTGCTATAGTGTTTGTTCAGTAACAGGAGTCTCCCCGTCTCTCCAGCTCTTTAATAAACAGAAAATACATTTTCCGGTAGGTGTCAAAATCTCAGCCAATCAGGAGAAAGTACCCATTTTTAAGCTTCATTTGTAAAGTGTTCCAGTTCCAATTTTGCCTGCTCATTTCTTAGTGTCATCACTTCCAATTTCACTTGTTTAATCTATATCCTGATTGAGTTCTCTATCCTGATTGGATAAAATTGGAAATGAAACTGAAACTGAAACGAAAATGCATTTTCTGTTTTATAAAGAGCTGGAGAGACAAGGAGACTCCTTTTACCTCCTTTTATCAGAATATAGAGCTATTTAACACTTATTTTAACCAAAGAAAATCACTTACCCTACCTTTAAACCCCAGCATCGGTATTGTGGGGAAAGCTTTTGCTGAAAATAATAATAATAATAATAATAATAAACTTTATTTGTATAGCACCTTTCATGACATGCGTGACATGCAGCTCAAAGTGCTTTACAGAGCGAGAATACAATTACAGTTTCAACTAATTTAATACAAAATAATAATACAAAATAGCCGATCAACAAAGCTCACAATGCGAGCAACCCACAATAACAGAAAACAGAAAAGATACTAGTACTATTGACCTGAGGGACTCCGGTTACCCATATGGGGTTTAAGCGGTTAAAGATTATTAGCTGCAGCGCTGCCTGCCTGCCTGGGCCGCCCCGCCTCCCCGGATTCAAGCACCTGCCTTGGTATTCCACCACAGCAGCCCCGACAGTTGCGTTGCCCGACGTGCAGAGCGGATTTCCATAGGATTGTGGAGGTCTGGAGGAGGAGGTAGGGAGGGTAGAGAAGAGGAGAATGTGACAACTGCCGAAGTGTGTGGCTACTGGCTGGCTACTGCCTTTGGGGAGGCCTATAGGTCTCTTAGTCTTGCACCTGTCCCTCTCTGTCTCCGCGGCGGCCAGGCGCTGAGGCGCAGGCACTTTTGTCTCATAGTGAACGGAACGTTACGGGGCGACGAGCTGAGAGAGACAGAGCGACGCGCTGTGTGTGTGTCAGGCAAGAGGAGAGGCAGCACCAAGCGGCAGCACCATGACTTCATCTTACAGTCTGGATTTTATGCCCGATATGATGGTCGAGAGCCGCCTGCTTGTTCCAGGAGAGAGAATGTGAGTCCACTTATGGCTTCTGTTGCTTCTTTTATTTTTTTTCTTAAAAAAAAAAAAAATTGTAATGATTTTTTTTTTTTTTACAAAAAAGAAACACGCACACACACACACCTCCCTTTTCGCCTGTGTTTTTTTTTTTGTTATGGAAAAACAGCTGTCCTCCAATTTTGGAAGTGTTTGAGCTTGTGGATCTGTGCCTGGGAATCGGGGTCATAATCACGCATATTAGTTGTCGTGGCTGCATTTCTGTTATTGTTATTATGGATCGATAAATCATGTTATCGTGGAAACCTGTGTGTGTGCCCCCCCTGGGACTATTATCATAAGACAGGACCATGATGAATGAACGCCATTATCGGGATAATAATAATGATGTCGCCGTAAATAAACCTTGTCTTTATTAAGGTGTGCGTGTGTTTTTTTTTTTAGTCTCGTCAAATTGTTGCAGCGCAGCCTATCATCAAGTCGTCTGTCTGTACGACGATCGGCATGGAATAGATTATAGGGGGGAAGTTCCTTTGATTTGGCAGCAGCCGCCCATTAAAATTTCACACGGTCTTGCACTGCTGGGCTAAGCGGTGGGTAGGAGACTGTGTTGCCATGTCTGCTTATTATAAGCGACCTTGGGCTTATTTTTTCTGTAAAGTTGCTTGTTAATATTTGTGGTTGTGGTTTGTTACTTGGGCTTGTTTCTGAAGTGTAGCTGCTTATTTGGGCTTGTTTCTAAAGTGTAGTTGCTTATTTTGGGCTTGTTTCCTAATGTTGTTTAAACCAGTGGTTTTTATGTCAAGGACCCCCACATTATGTATTTGTCCACAGACCCCCCCCCCATCTTAAAATATGTTGTGCCAGGGACCCCCCCCCCCCCCCCCATTCAAAATTTGTGTTGATAAAATATTTCAAAAACATTCCACATTTTTCAAATTTTCTTGAAAATAGCAGATCTACAAGCTCAGGTTGTGAGCTGGTAGATCGGCTATTTTCAAATAGCCAATGTATTATGTTTAAAAGGGCGAAGGGCTCGCTCCTTTTGGGCTTGTTTCCAAAGACCTGGTTGCTTGTTTCTCTCGCAAACTGGCAACGCTGGTAGGCGACTACAGTGTGTGCCAGTGCACATGCTGAGACATACAAAGACAAGAGTCAAGTCTCTATTCTCTACCCACCAACAAGAATGCGAGGGAGTGATCTCCAGTCACATGAGACTGATTTAACTCTGCCGAAAGCCCGTTAAATTACATTATGCTCCTCCGCCGTTTGGAAATCCGAGAATAACAATATCGATCGCCCATAATGTCCCTGTCTGCTGGCCACTTTTGACAGTTTCGGGCGTTTTAAGTCGTCGCAAATCTGCCCGTCTTCTTCTGCTGCAGGACTACATAAAAGCTATTGCAGGAACATAATTTATTCTTGGCGATGGGGGGAGAAAAAAAACATGTGCAGGCTTATTAAAACCATATCGGAATGCAGGATGACTAGTGTCCCGCGTGTTCCAATTCGATTTGTGCTGCAGCGAGAGTTCTAAGGGGAGAGGAGAAATCAGATTAGACCGCGTGCACAACGAGAGCCCTAATTCACTTAAGTCCAGAAATTCCAAGAACGGGGACAAAGGGAGGGTTTCATCCTCACATAATCATCATGGTCTGTTTTTTTCTTCTTCTTCTTCTTCTTCTCCCATGCTCGCCCAGCTGACTGACTGGCGCTCCCAGTCTGTCCCACTTACGTCCTCTCAGCTTAGAGCGCTTAGCCGTTGATGGGGCATGTTCCAGCACTGTAAGAAATAAAATATCTCCTCAGATTTTTCTTTTGATGCTCTCTCTCCTTTTGTTTCCATCCAATGACTCAACTCTACAGTATGTATGAGTACTGGCCACAAAATACAGCTGCGTGTGTGTGTGTGTGTGTGTGTGTGTGTGTGTGTGTGTGTGTGTGTGTGTGTGTGTGTGTGTGTGTGTGTGTGTGTGTGTGTGTGTGTGTGTGCGCGCGTTTGTGTGTGTGTCCACAGCAACATGAACTAACTGTGAGAATAACAGAAGATATTCTTTCTCCGTTGAAGATATGATATAATGCCAGCGTTGTAGAGATGTCTCTCTCTCTCTATTGACTTATGTAGTCTATTATGCGGAGGCACAGTGACGGGATGGACTCCTCATTAATCAGTGTCATCTATGTTGCTCTGGCCCTATGTTAGGGCTGGGCAATATATCTATATTAGATTGATATATATTGCTGAGACTACTATCATCTGGCATTTGGGAGTGCAATGTTATGCTTTCAAAAATAAAAATAGCGAAAATAGCGGAAATTCTACAAGCTAACAATGTAGGCTATTGCATTGCAATGCGTTATGAGCTTGTACACCTGCTATTTTCTCTATGTTACTACTATATATTTTTGAAAAAGAAAAGAAAAAATATATATTCTCACAATACGATATTATCGGCACAATATCGATATTGAGATATTTGGTCAAAATGACTGTAGTATTTCATTTTGTCCATATCGCCCAGCTCAGTAGGCCTGGGGAGTGAAGACGCTGCCATGCTTACACTTGTCTTCATCTCTTTTCTCTCTTTTTACCGTCCTCCCTCCTTGGCCCTTTCCCTCCATCCTGCCTCCTTGCCCCCCCCCCTCCTCTTCTCGTGTGTTCAACTGCAGCCTAGAAAAGCCAAGGCCTATTTTTAAAGGGCTTTTCGCTTCTTGTATGACATTTTGTGTTTTGCGTGCACCGTCCACTGCCTGGTGTGCCGTGTCCATCTATCGCCAGGCCATCTGCAATGAGCTGTCACTGTCTTCTATGGTGAGATTGGCACCCCACTTCCACTCTCTGAACACACACACACACTTACCACCTCTTCTGGATTTATATCGGTTTAGAGAGTGTGTGTGTGTGTGTGTGTGTGTGTGTGTGTGTGTGTGTGTGTGTGTGTGTGTGTGCGTGTGCGTGTGCGTGTGCGTGTTGACATTAAAACAAGTTGTGGCTGTGTGTGCCCCAGGGGAGTGGTCTGGACTAGGGAGCCAGACACTGGTTATGGAGATGACAGTTCCTATTTACGCGAACATGCATTCCCAAGCAAGGCTATTTAACTCACAACAAGTGTTCTTCTGGGGGATGTTTTATACAACGCAGGGCACGCAGCCAATATTTTGTGCCAGTACTCGTAATGACACTTGCAACTTTAAATGTCATTTTTCGAATCTGCCATCGTTTCTGTCCCAACTCGATTCTTTTTTTTTGTCCTCCATAGTGCTCGGTTTCTCTCTCCCTCCCTCTCTCTCTCTCTCTTTCTGTCCTTTCCACTTCCCTGTTGTGTGACTATTCTGTTGCTGAAAGGCTGGCAAATATTTCTCTCCGAAACATTTGCCTGAGCTCAGATACCAACAACAGCTGACAAAGTGTAATCTCTTATCGAGCCTTATCGGTCGACATGGAAATGGGATAAAGGAAGCCGCTGACTCTTAACCCTTTAAGACCTGAGGCGATTCTTAAAAATGTTTTCTAAATCCTAACAGTTTTTTGAAAAGAAAAAAATAAAAAAAATAATCACGATTTTTCAAAAATAGTAGATCTACAAGCTCATAGCGCGGCACTCGGTGCCGCGCTATGAGCTTGTATATCTGCTATTTTTGAATAGCCAAAGAAACCTAAAGTGACACGGATGCGTTCCAGGTTTAAATGGGTTAATGGCTAGGTGGTGGTGTGGGTCATTTGTGTGTCCCGGCCGGGTAAGAAACCATGCAGTGTGTTCACACTAGACTTCAGGATTTTAACGACTCCGGTTCCTTATAACGCAGTAGTTCTCAATCTTTTTCGTGCCGCGGACCCCCAAATTGATGTGTATTTGGCCGCGGACCCCCCATCTGAAAATATTTTGTGCCAGGGGACCCCCAGAAGAGAAGATTTGGGTTTAAAAATTCTAAATTCTTAAACATTTTCCAAAGATTTTCGATATTTTTCAAGTATTTAAAAAAATAGCAGATCTTCAAGCTCGCAGTGAGCTTGTAGATCTGCTGTTTTTGAATAGCCAACTTATACATGGATAAAGTGTTTAAGATGATTGTAATGCTACATTAACTACTTTTGCTGGGGAACCCCTGAAACCCCCCAAGGACCCCTGGGGGTCCCCGGACCCCACTTTGAGAACCAATGCCTTAACGATTCCCTCTTACCGGTCCGATTCCTTACCGGTTCCCTTTAAACGATTCCTATAGGGGGTTCCAAATGGACCCTTGCAGATTTTTTTCAAAAAAGTGTACAGAAATGGTTAAAATTATGTTTTTATGTGGACACGCCTCCAGTTCATTAAGTATACCTGGTTCTCACCTTAGCACCTCCTCCACCACCTTAGCACCACCCACCTGTCCTAGTCCCTCCTCCTCCTCACACCTGTTGTGTTATGATAATGAGGGGGAGGGTATATTTTTGCTGTCACTAGAGGGCTGTGTTTCTATTGGCACGTTTGACACTCAAGGTTTCAGCCTCCAGGTAGAAACTCAAAATAGTCAGAGAAGACATAAAACACCATAAAAACACCACCAGGGGGCTTAATGAAGTTCTATCAACCTCATAGACACATGAGAAACAGAAAAAGTGCAAAACCATGGCACCACCTCTTTAAAGTTTGAGAACCACCACTATCGTAATTGTGAAGTCCACACACCAGCTCTGACAGTGTGATCTCTCTGGAGAGATCTCATTGGCCGAGGCCAGGCCGGAGGCTAATGATATTTAGTCAAGCTCATTGGGTGGATATATATACAGACTCCCACCATGTTGGTTATACCTAGAACCACGTGATGAATAAGGATCATGGGAGGTATATTCCTAAAAGTAGGTTATATCAACACAACTTTTGTTTTCTTTTATACTTTATTGAGTCAGAACATGTTAACACATTGGGTGCCAGCATTTTTTCATAACAACTTACGTTGGGTGCCAGCATTCTCCCCATTGACTGCGTTTTGCTGTTTAAGGCTCTAGACTCCACGAGGAGCAAATCCATGTAAAAAAAAACATCCATTCATGTTGCGCGATGACCCTGGCTACAGCCTGGAACGATAACATTTCACTCGCGAGTTACAATGGGGGGGGATCGCGCATCGCGCATGACCGGTTTTCCCCACCGGAAACAGATTCGGAGATATAGGTGTTTTAAAGAAGGAAATAGACAGGAAGTGGATGGGAGCCATGTTTTTGTTTCCGGTGATCTATCTGGCCTATCCTTCTCAAGATCACAATGGGTACTCCCAGAGCTGCTCTAGCCCCGCCCGTGTGGAGAAAAACGAAAAAAACAAAAAGACATATTTCACGGTCTGGACCGTGTTCGGCACCGGACCGCTACTCTGCGCAAACACGGTTCAGACCGTGTTTGGCACCCGATGTGTTAAGACAACACCCTCATTAAGTACATTTAAAAATAAAAAAAAATCCACATGTTTTATGTTCCCGTTGTTAACGGACATTTCAATCCTTCTTTTCTTTTTCTTTTTTCTGCATATATAAATAAAAACCCTTCACCTATACATAGAAAGAGGATAAGCTAAAATAATACCTTTCGAGGGTCGTTCGGACAAGTATGTCACCACTCTCCATGGAGGTTCATGTTATAACAGATGTTGACCTTGTTGCTTTGTCATATTTCAAACACATGATTTGGACAAAGCAACA
>NC_137625.1:24438613-24466113 GCF_963280865.1 Gymnoscopelus braueri
TTCGCTTTAAAAATATATGTATTCAAAGATTTGCACACATTTTCACGATTTTTCATAAATAGCAGATCTACAAGCTCATATCGCGGCACTCGGTGCCGCGATATGAGCTTGTATATCTGCTATTTTTGAATAGCCCAAAGTGTAAAATAATGCTTTTTATCTCAAATCTAAAAATGACAGTTCCAGGTCTTAAAGGGTTAAGAGCCTGTTTATTGTGTTTGGGAAGGCTAAAGGGGGCGCGGTGTGGTGGTGGGGCCGTTGTTGACGGGTTTATTGAGAAGCGTTGATCTAGTGCCCTGCCCCGGGACACTTAGATGTAGTTAGAGAGGGTGGGGAAAGGGGAGGGGTGTCGGATGGGGGGAGGAGGGGGTGGGTGGGGGGGGGCTGAAGAGTTTTGGCGTCAGGGCCAGGTAGCAGAGAGAGAGAGGAGGAGGAGGGGTGGGGGGGGGCATGGAGGAAGGTGAAAGAGGGATGTGGAGAGGATGGAGGAGGCGCAGGAGTGGGATTAGATGAGTGGTTTTTATCTGTTTATGTTTATCTAGTGTGTCCTGGGGCCGTGTGCACTCATAACGGTGATCTAATCTGCCCCCTCTGGACGACCCTGGAGAGCATGCATGCACACGCGCACACACACACACACACACACATTTACAGACGTGCCACTGGCTCCCACTCAGCATCCATCCTATACCGGTCATCATTTTAAACATTCATCTGTTCTCTGTATGTACGTCTCTCACTCCTTCTCCTTCCATCCACTCCGTGCAGTTTTCCACTTTGTCATTTTTGTACTCTCTTTTTTTACGACCTGGAATTCCTTCCGTCCATTCTTCCATCCTGCCATCATCTCCGTTTCTGCGATACGATTGGCCTTGCTGGAGGAGACTCCGCTGTTTTCAGCATGCAACCAAGTGTAAAATCAGCCGTTATGACGCCATCAAGGCACCGCCAAAAATACATTTTAGTCGACTAAATCAACTGTAGATTTAGTCGACTACAACCTTATGATAATTAGTCGACTAAAACTAGACGAAACAGTAAAACATTTCAGATGACTAAAATATGACTAAAACTAAATGGAATTTGATTCAAAAGACTGAATCAAAATTTGCTGTCAAAATCAACACTGCTCCCCCACCCCCCCGCCCTCCCCTCTCTCCCCACGCCCTCCCCTCTCTCCCCACGCCCTCCCTCCCCACCCTCTCCCTCTTCTCGCTCCGCCACCGCTCTCAGGCGTGGTGCAGAGGGACCCTCAGCCCTGTGACCTGCATGCCAATAGCATGTTCATTGGCATGTACAGTATGGAGCTGAGCTTGCATCATATGTATATATGGATGTATACGTACGCACTCTCTGTGCCTAAGGGGGTATATAATATATCACGAGGCCGGTGTGTGTGTGTGTGTGTGTGTGTGTGTGTGTGTGTGTGTGTGTGTGTGTGTGGTGGGGGGGTTGTGTGTCGTGAGGTGGGGGGGCATAACATGTAATGAGAACCTTACTATTGCCTGAGGTAAATAGTGGTCGTGGGGGAGGGGGGGGATATTATATTAAAAAAGCACATTAACGATTGGATTGACCCCTGCGTTCCCCTTGGGTCTTGTAGGGGGGGAGGGGGGGGGGGGGGCGTACTTCGTTTCATGCGTTTTTTTGAATGATGGTGTGAGTAAACAGGTAAAGGGATTGCATCATGCAGGAACCAACACTCTCCTCCTTCTATTTACCCCTTTTTCTTCTTCTCTCATCTATTCTCTCGTCTATTCAGGAGCAGCATGGCCAACATCATGCTGGAAGATGAGTTCGCCAGGTGAGGTTCACACACTGTGTGCGCAGATGTGCGGTTATTTCACGAGGGCCCACCACCCCGCTGTATACAGCGGTATCATCTCTTTCATACTCATAGCGTGTGCTGTTTGGAGTTTGTTTGGGGGGCGGTGCTGCTGTGTCTTTAGCCAATTGCCATGGGATGGTTTTATTGTCTCCTTTTTTCCTTTTGTAGTGAGAGCCAGTTGTTTTAAAGTGCATCAGCAGTAGTCTACGCCGGCTGAAGCCTCACGTGGTGAAAATGGCCGTGCGTACGCTCCTCAACCAGCGTCTGCCTGTCGTCATGAACAGGCAAGCCGTTTAAGCCGTTCAATCCGGGAACGCATCCGTGTCAACTTTAGATTCCCTTGGCTATTCAACAGATAGCATGAGCTTGTACCGTAGATTATGCTACGGTACAAGCATAATCTACGGACAAATACATTTTGGGGGTCCTTCACATATAGCAACATAAGCTTTAAAAAAAAAAAAAGCCTGTTAGGATTTAGAAGACATTTGTAGAATCCCCAGAAGCAAAGATTTGAATTAAAGATGTTCGCTTTAAAAAACATGTACTGTATGCCTGTATTCAAAGATTTGCACACATTTTCACGATTTTTCCAATAAAATAGCATATCTACAAGCTCGTAGCGCGGCACTCGGTGCCGCGCTATGACCTTTATATATGCAATTTTTTAATAGGCCAAAGTATAAAATAATGGTTATAGCTAAAAAAAAAATCTAAAATGACACAGTATGCGTTGCCGGATTGAATGGGTTAAAGGTGGAGAGAAATACTGAGTGATTCTCTTTCTCCTAATGCACTGCATTCGTCCCTGAGAAGCTGAAACATGAGCCATTGATTCCTGTTGTCCTGTGCCTTTTCAAGCTTGCCTCGCAAGCTGAGCGAGAGAGAGAGAGAGGGAGAGAGAGAGGGAGGGAGAGAGAGAGAGAACACGAAGGAGGATGGGGGGTGGAAGGGGTGTAGAGGGAGAAAACATTCCCGCAGTAGAAAATGCAAACATCTGGTGCATGTTAAAGCCTCACATGGCCTTGGAGAGATGCTGTAATGCCTTTGTGCTTGCTTGCTTGCTTGCTTGCATGTGTGTGTGTGTGTGTGTGTGTGTGTGTGTGTGTGACTGCAACATGTGCCGCACAATGCATTTGAACTCATTAGCACACCCATGCTCATGTCTGCGCTCATACATAATGTGTTATGGTTACATCCAACCATGCTATCGAAGGCAGCTACGGTAATAGCCTCCCCTCCTAGGCACTGTCTGTAGGCAGGGAAGGGGAGAAAGTGGTCTCCGAGCCCCTGAAGGGAGGGGAATACAAGACTGGAAATAACATAGTCTCTCCTCCCGTTCCAAAGGCGCTCCTGATCAAACTCACCCGATGGCTTCGGCAGGGGGAAAAACTCAAGGCACTCGCTGGAAAGACATTAACTTCAGGGGGAAATATCCTTAAAGGGACCATATAATGGAGATCTCCACTATTTGGTTCATTTCCCCCAGCACTACTATCTATTTTACACCGCCCTGGTCCATCTCCCACTGTGGAGCTTAGCACAGGTCGGGGCAAGGATCCCCTTTTATCCAGCTTAATTTGTGTGATTCAGATGTGTCATTTGATGTGCGGTTCAAAGGTCTGAGCAATTGCTGTGGCTCTCTTTAACTCTGTATAATCACTCGATAGTTAGAGAAGTATATAGAACACACTGAAAACGCGTTTCCTCAGAAAAGTGACGATTTTGGTAGGCACAGTTTTAGTATGGTAATACTGTATCTTAAATGTTCTATAATGGCTTTGTTTGTTTAGGTTTTTTTTATTTAAAGGGGTTCTAGGCAACTTCAGAGATCAAAAAAAGTAAAAAACTGTTGTCAAATAGTTAGTACCGTTGACTGACAACCCCTTCAGCCAATATCAGCAGTTCGTTCCCCTTCAGCCAATCAGCAGGTTTTCCCCACTACCAGCCAATATGACGCAAGAGGACTTTTGAAGGGGCTATGAAGAAAATAGGTTGCTTTATTCGGATACATACGTGTCACTGCCCTCCCCTGCCGGTTCTCTGAATTTTTATTTTTAAATGGGCTCTGTCATGATTAATTGACCGCATATATGAAGATAAACAACTAAATTCTATCCAAACGATATCTTAAAATTAAATTCCGTGCCTCAAAAAATAAGTTTGAGAGCGTTTTAAAGTTTAAAAACCAAAACCAAAAACAGCGGACAGACAAGATGGCGGCCCGTTTCACTCGAACTCGCCACCTGATTGGCCAACCTTCGCTGGGTTAGGGTTAGGTGTGCACACGAACGCGCACACACACGCACATGCACTTCATTTCATTTACGTCCCGGATACCCGGATGTCAAAACATGAATAGGAGGGAAAATACGGATTTCAGAAAGAGGACTGTGTTTCAATGCAGG
This sequence comes from Gymnoscopelus braueri, assembly GCF_963280865.1. NCBI lineage: Eukaryota > Metazoa > Chordata > Actinopteri > Myctophiformes > Myctophidae > Gymnoscopelus > Gymnoscopelus braueri. Next base: position 24,442,850 of record NC_137625.1, read on the forward strand.
AAAACACCCCAGCATCATTATATAGTGGCTGATAGAGGGGAAAAATGCAAAATATATATATATAAATATTTTTAGAATTTAGGCTTCAATTTACCTAGAATCCCTTTAAAAAAATTGTTCTACTTTCATATCGTCAAATTTGTAAGAGTAGATGATAGATGTCTCTCTGTGAATGTAACGCCTCATATTGTCCCCGCTATGCACAGTGATGTTTAAGCACAAGTTGTTTCGGGAACTCACCGGCACCACAAAGCACTGTCTAAAAAGGAGCAACAGAGCTATCTCTCCAAATAAACACGGGGACATCCATTTCATTTACACACATTATGCTGTAGCTCCGGTTTGACAAAGACTTTCTGTCAGCGCAATGGCAGATACTTTCTAAAGTAAATGGGATCCAAGGGGTTGTGGAAAGTAATGAATCTTTTATGGCTCATAGCACGCTCCGTGTTTCGGGAAAAACACTCGGAAGGCGATCTGAAGCTCTCTGCTGTGGAAGAAATGACTAATACATGCAAAATGATAAACCCGATATCTCCTCCTGATATGTATTTAGTAGCTGCACTCACTGCATTTAGAGATTCATTTTTGACCTCCGTGTACCACATTGAGTGAACTAGGATTACAGCAGTGGTGGGGAAAAGTACTCAAATGTTTTACTTAAGTAAAAGTATCAATACTGCGATGTAGAAGTACTCTGTTACAAGTAAAAGTCTGGAATAAAAAAATTACTTGAGTAAAGGTACAAAAGTATTGGTATCCAAATGTACTTAAAGTACCAAAAGTAAAAGTACCAAAATGTTTGAAAATAGCCGATCTACAAGCTCACAACGCGTCGCATCGCGACGCGTTGTGAGCTTGTAGATCGGCTATTTTCAAATAGCCTATGTATAAAATAGGGCTAAAGTGGTTAATTAAGCAATATTACACGAGAGGGTGTGCTTTACCGTCATTATTGGCACGCCTGTGATGCGGTCAGGAACGAGGCGAAGCCGAGTTCCGTGAGCATCACAGAAGTGCCAATAATGTAAGGTAAAGCACACCCTCGAGTGTAATATTGCGATTATACAACAGTTACCAACAAAACACATCCAAATGTATTCATATTGTGGAGCAATTCATAATAAAAATGTTTCGCTATTATCCGTTTGCCTGTAAAGAGAAGAGTTTTTCACTGAGACATTAAATAGTCCCTGTAGCAGCGCTATGAGCCTGAGGCACCGTCTCATCAACACAGCTGAGCTATCAATGCTTGCGCAGTGGAATTAATTCCAGTAGGCTATATGCTCCGTCATACGACCGTGTCACGTGGCCAAAATAACTGATCTACAAGCTGACAACGCGTCGCGATGGCGACGCGTTGTGAACTTGTAGATCGGCTATTTTCGCCGTGCGATATCTGGCGACGCGTTGTGAACTTGTAGATCGGCTATTTTCGCCGTGCGATATCTGGCGACGCGTTGTGAACTTGTAGATCGGCTATTTTCGCCGTGCTGTTTGTTTTCCTACCGTGGGACAGCGTGACGTCACAGCACAGCTGTGCCATATATGGTCTAATCAGGTGCGGACTGTAGTGCGGAGTGATTTATTAATGTGATAGACCATATTCACACGGCGGCCATGTTTCTATGAAGTCAATGAAAGTAGCCACCCCGGGTGGCGGCACTTTCAATGTTAAATTCCAATATGGCCGCCGTGTGAATATGGTCTATTAGGCCCGTGCTATGATGCTGGTTTGAAGCACGGCTAGAAAGCTATTTCAACCAATCAGATTGCTTGGTCGGAACTACCTGTTGTATAATGTATGTTCTATAATGTAATCATTTATATCTGCAAAGTAACTAGTAACTAAAGTTTACAAATAATTGTAGTGGAGAAAAAGTACAATATTTGCCTGTAGAGATGTAGTGGAGTAGAAGTAAAAGTATACTTAATTGGAAATATTCCAGTAAAATAAAAGTACCTCAAAAACTGTACTTAAGTACAGTACTTGAGTAAATGTACTTAGTTACTTTACACCACTGGATTACAGAGCTGTCTTGAAGGACCATGCTCTCTGATGTTCTAGATGTCCATTGTAGAATCATCATTACTTCTAGATTACGCCAAAATCACATTCCGGGGGATTTAGCTAAATGTAAATACAGTATGACTCCCAAAGCTTTTTAAGTGATGGCCATAGGTGGTCTGGTGTGTTGTGTTGTGTTTGGGTCTGTGTGGCCCTCTGGGCACATTGTGATGGTGATTTGGATGGCTAACCTCATTCTCATGTCCTTATCGACTCTCTCTGGCCTACATGGCTGAGCTACAGGCCTGTTTCCTGGTAGTGGTACAGCTCAATACAGATGCAGTGCACTGCTGAGGAAGGCGGCCTGAGGCGCACACACACACACACACACACACACACACACACACACACACACACACACACACACACACACACACGTAATCATGGGAACACTGTCGAATTCCCGCTGTCAAGCCGATCACACACGTTATTCCCTGCACAAACGTGCGTGCACTTATACACACACACACACACACACACACACACACACACACACACACACACACACACACACACACACACACACACACACGGAGAGAGAGAGAGTGGATTACCCCATGGTGGAGTGTGTTACCCGATTTTCCGACTGGATTTTACTAGATGAGTGTGTGTTGAATCCAGGGCAGTGATGAATAGGGTCAGTGGGTGACGGAGGTCCTTAACTACTGGGAGAGAGAAGACCACAGCTGCAGGAAAGAAAGAAAGATTAGAAGAGCGTGCTTATTGCTCTTCTTTATCTTCCCTTTATTTTCTTATATCCTTCGTGGAATGCTACTAACAACCCACCACGTGCCCGGGCCGTACTTGTGCACTTCTTGTGTGTGTTTGAATGTGTAGACCATAAAAAAAAACATTGGTCTGATGTCTCCCATGGGGGTGTCTCGAGAGCTGCAGTTGCTTCTCTAAAGTTCAAGCAATTACATTTGCCAACTGGGTGCATAAACAGTCCCCGGTTGTGTGTCTGTGTGTTTAGTTGAGTGTGTGTGTGTGTGTGTGCGTGTGCACATGCGTTTGTTTCCAAAGCCATACAGCCCTTGCTAAGCATTGTTTGTGACTCACATATAGAACTACACTGCAAATTCCCGAGTGTTAATTCAAATTAAATAAACACCGCTCCCAATGCCTTCTTTTCAAGAGCAAACTCATTGTATTTACTACTTTCATTATAGTCTCTCTCGGTTTGGTTTGTTTTTTTCTTTCTTTTCTTCCTGTCTAAATAGATTACAGTTTTGTGAATGGGCTGTTGGCTACGTAGATCTGAGTGAAATATTTAACCCATTAAGACCTGGAACGCATCTGTGTCACTTTTTGATTTGAGCTAAGTTATTTTACACGTTGGCTGCCGCGCTATGAGCTTGTAGATCTGCTATTTTTGAAAAATCGTGAAAATGTGCAAATCTTTGAATATATATTCTTTTAAAACAAACATTTTAACTAAAATTGGGTCCCTGGAACAAAATATTTTGAGGTGGGGGGTCCGCGGCCAAATACATATAATTTTGGGGGTCCTTGGCAATTAGGAAAAAGTTTGAGAACCACTGATATAGAATCGACTTCAGGTCTTAATGGGTTAAATCCTCTGCAGGTGCCTCCGGCTTCACAATTATCTGTGTAACTATGAGGGTACGAATGCTTTCAATATTTTCAAGTGGGCCCTGATTCAGAAAAGGTTGAAAAAACACTGGTCTGCATCCTCCACCACATGACCAACTCTAGGGATAAGCAGTTACAGGGACTACACATGTGTGGGGAATATGGGGATTTTTGCATAATGACATAATGACTTGGGAGGAAAAGAGGAAAATAGTAATATACTCCCTAGACCTGTTTTTTTTGGGAAGGGGGGCGGGGTCTACTCTGATCTTGCACTTGTAAGTCGCCTTGGATGAGGCATGAGAGCAGTGGTGGAACAAGTACTCAAATGTTTTACTTAAGTAAAAGTATCAACACTGCAATGTAGAAGTACTCTGTTACAAGTAAAAGTCCGGAATTCAAAATTTACTTGAGTAAAAGTACAAAAGTATTGGTATCAAAATGTACTTAAAGTACCAAAAGTAAAAGTACTAAAATGTTTGAAAATAGCCTAGGTATGAAATAGGACTAAAGTCGTCTGATATATGTTTTATAATGTAATAATTTATATCTGCAAAGTAACGAGTAAGTTTTCAAATAATTGTAGTGGAGTAAAAGTACAATATTTGCCTCTGATATGTAGTGGAGTAGAAGTAAAAGTATTGAAAATTGGAAATACTCCAGTAAAGTAAAAATACCTCAAAATTGTACTTAAGTACAGTACTTGAGTAAATGTACTTAGTTACTTTACACCACTGCATGAGAGCATCTGCTAATTGTATTTGTGGCGTGTTTGTTTTGTTCTGGTCCAGAGATACAGAACAGAACTACTAGCATTTTGCATCCTAGTTAGCATGCGCTCTGCCTGCACTGCTAACTCCACTCCACTCACACATCCCAGAGGAATTATTCAGAAAGTTCTCCACTGCAGCGCTACGATGTGGGAAACCTCTACAATGACTGCCATTGAATTAGAGCTGTGGGTGAGCAGGGCTATAGATGCAGCGTGGGAGACCATCAGTATTCCAGATGTGTGCGTGTGTGTGTGTGTGCGTGCGTTCGTGCGTGCGCGTGTGTATGTGTGTGTGTGCGCGCCAATACTGTATTGGGGTGGGATGGTGAGTGTAGTGCAACGTGCCAGAGATGCCTCGGGCACTTTCTCTCGAGTGTGTGTGTGTGTGTGTGTGTGTGTGTGTGTGTGTGGGTGTGGGTGTGTGGGTGCATGAATGCGTGTGTGTGTCAGGAGTGCAGAGTGGGCTGCCAGACCTGTCATGGCTGCCATAGGCCTGACAGGATGACAGCTGTCACCAAGGAAATAGAGAAAGGAGGCGGAGACAATGGACCAGTGCCACAGGGGAACACACTCAGGCACACATAGCTTGTGTGTGTGTGTGTGTGTGTGTGTGTGTGTGTGTGTGTGTGTGTGTGTGTGTGTGTGTGTGTGTGTGTGGAGGGAGGGAGGGGGGGTGTCTTAAGGGAGGTAGAGTAAGGGAATACCTACAGTGCAGTAGGACTATAATGGCTTTGTGGTTCAATAATGCACAAACACTTATCTTCACATCAGCAATTACAGTAACGCTATTGAAAATGAACAAAGGAGAATGTTGGTCTGTGTGTTAACACGTGTTGTGTGTGTGTGTGTGTGTGTGTGTGTGTGTGTGTGTGTGTGTGTGTGTGTGTGTGTGTGTGTGTGTGTGTGTGTGTGTGTGTGTGTGTGTGTGCGCACACATTATTTGAGTGTTCATTTGTCTGTGTGTGTTCCATGTATTGGGTTTGCTCTGCTTCATTAGTTTATATTGTAAAATCAATGTGGTCCATTGTGGCCTGCCTCTATTCTTGTACTCTTTGACGTGTGTGTGTGTGTGTGTGTGTGTGTGTGTGTGTGTGTGTGTGTGTGGGGGTGTGTGTGTGTGTGTGTGTGTGTGTGTGTGTGTGTGTGTGTGTGTGTGTGTGTGCGCGCGCTCCATGTTATCATGTGTTTCTGTCTGCACATGTGTGTGTGAGCCTTGCCTCCTCCCTGTGTGAGAGTGAGCAGTAAGGTTATGTGTATTTAACTCCGGCACAACTCCTCTCCCCGGGCCCTAATACTTCTAGAAAGGTGGAGAGGATGAAGTGTGTGTGTGTGTGTGTGTGTGTGAGAAGGGAGTAGGTAGTCTGTGTCAGGCTAAAGTGAAGCGGGGTAAGCTCGGGCAGTGGTTCTCAAAACTTTTTCATGCCAAGCACCCCAAAAATGATATGTATTTGGCTGCGGACCCCCATCTCAAATATTTTGTTCCAGGGACCCCCAGAAGCACAGATTTGAGTTAAATATGTTCACATAAAAAATATATATATTCAAAGGTTTGCACACATTCTCCAAGATTTTTCAAAAATAGCAGATCTACAAGCTCATTGCGCGGCACTCGGTGCCGCTATGTTAACTCATTTTGCTGGGGACCCCCTGGTACCCCCCCCCCCCCCCCAAGGACCACTGGTGGTCCCCGGACCACTGGTTGAGAACCACTGAGCTAGGGTTTGGCAGCAGTGCCTCAGCATGCGGTTGCAAACACCTCGAGGGGTGGCGAGGTGACTGCGGGGGTCTTGTGTGTGTGTGTGTGTGTGTCGTGTGAAATAACGCTTACTGTTTCGCAAATAGGCTGCCTTTCCAATAATGTTAATAATCAGCCAATGGGGGTCAAAGGGCCAGTATATGAATCGTGGCTTATAGGTGTTGTTGCCGTTTTCCCTTGGCTTGACCGGTGCAAACTGTGCCGGGCTATGGGAGTCACGGGGGGTAAAATGTTTGACAGCCATGGAGGCGAGGTGAATTGAGGTGAGGTCGGCGGGGCTTTGGAGGGCCGCAAGCTACAGCAATAATAAGAATCACGTGTCACGCGCACTCCACCAGGTACCGTACACCAGGGAAAGGGGTGTAAGAAGAGATGATTCGACACTAGACACACGTGTGCGCGTGTATGTGTATGGTTGGTTGGTTAAAGATGGAGTGCCATGATATGTTTCAACCCTAAAACCTGATCATAAGGTATTATTATTATGTAAGGATTTTTTTCAACAAAAAAAAAGTGTACAGTAAGTGTTAAAATGTTGTTTTTATGTAGACACACCCACCAGTGCATTAAGTATACCTGGTTCTCACCTTAGCACCTCCTCCACCACCTTAGCACCACCCACCTGTCCTAGTCCCTCCTCCTCCTCATGCCCACACCTGTTGTGTTATGATAATGAGGGGGAGGGTGTGGGCTTTGTGATGTCACTAAAGCGCTGTTTCTCTATTGGCACATTTGACCCTCAAGGTTTCAGCCTCCAGGAAAAAACTCCAAATAGTCAGAGAAGACATAAAACCCCATAAAAACACCACCGGGGGGCTTAATGAAGTTCTATCAACCTCATAGACACATGAAAAACAGAAAAAGTGCAAAAACATGGCACCACCTCTTTAAGAGAGCGAGATAGAGAGAGAGAGAGGGGTGAACGGGGGTCTCTCTGGCATCCAGGCAGTAAGGTAATGAGTGGAGCCACAGTGTGCGGACCTTCTAGCCTCTGCAGTGGAGAGGAGGGGGGGGGGGGACATGAACAGAATACAGAGAGAGACCGACGCTGACGGCTCTGTTGGTTATGGATGAAAAAACAGCCTGAGCTCTTTTCTAGAGGTATAGCCAGTTGTTGCACGGCTGGAAAAAAAAGCTGGCTTCGTTTTAGCGATACAGTCGGTGTTCAGGGAGCCGCGGTTTGAAGCGGTTTGAACCAGACCTCTCGGGCTTGACTCCTGTTTTTTTGTTTTGGCCTCTCTGGGTGGTTCTGTTGTTTGGACATTTTATAAATATTTCACTCCTGTCCAGGGTAGATATTTTTGTTTTATTTCACTCCATCTAATGCATATGTTTGCTTCACCTGTTCTTAAGCTGAGCTGACAGCAATAACACTCTTTAAATGAACGTATGCATTCTTATGCATCAAAATAGATGAGATGAACTATGGATGAGATTCATTCAGTTTTAAATACATTGTTTTTATCTGGGTATGCTTATTTTTTATAATATGAATTCTTAGTTTTTAGGACTTTTTATTCAGGTCGATAGGGTATGTTTGTTTTTATTCTTTTATGAATTCTGCTGTCTTTTACTAGGAGAAACATCATTTCGTTTGTTTTTCTAACACTGCTTGCAGATGGAAGACAAATGACAAATAAAGCAATCTTGAATCTTGAACTGAGAACTTTACATTGAAGAGTCTCTGTGAGGAGATTGGCTGAGTTCTGACTTTATATCATCAGCTCATTTTTCTTTTTAAACCCTACATAAATTGTTGACCGGCGTTCCCCTGGGGTCTATGCTAGGTTTATCTATGCTCCTTTATTCCCTCTAAGCCAAATCTCTTAAATAGCCAACCTACAACCTCACAACGCGTTGCATTGCATTGTCGTATTGCGTTTTCGTATTGTGTTTTCACCAAACGTTTGCCCGAGAATAGGGACGCTCGGGTTCAAGTGTTAAATAGAGCAAACCTATAGATAAATAGGTATACAGTTCGGGTACCGAATCCCAGTGCCAATCTGGTACCGGTTCCTATACAACCGTAAAAAAAACACCTACTGGACCTGTATATCGCTCTTATAATGAGAACAGTTCAGGAAGGACAGTGCTATATGGATCAGACCGAATGGAAGGGTCGAGACAAACAAGAGATATATGTATTGGGTCTATATAGAACAAGCCGTGAACCATTTCCACCAAGACGAGATGATGGGGTGTGATGATGGGGTTGTGTAAGGAAAGAGAACGACTAAACCCAAGCGATTACCTGGCTATTCAGATGGTGAAGGTCAAGGCAAAAGGGGGTGGTGGGTGGTGGGTGGTGGGGGGGGGCTCGAGGGCTCCTGGGCGACTAGACGAGGAGCACATTGTGCTTCTCTTTTCGACAGAGAGGAGAGAGAGGCAGGAACGCAGCGCTATTAACTCCCACCTGCCTCCACTCTGATCTGTTCCCACTTGACATTAGTGAGAGAAAATGACATGCTTTTAGCTGGGCCACAGCGACCGCTCAGACGAGAGGGGAGGGTTGCCAGTCTTTTCCTTCTCTTGTCACTTAGCCCTTTCAGACCCGAGAGAACACATCTGTGTCATTTTTAAGATTTATTTGAGCTATTCAAAAATAGCAGATCTACCAGCTCATGAGCTTGTATATCTGCTTTTTTTTTTTTGAAAAATCGTGAAAATGTGTGCAAATCTTAGAATATCAATTTTTCCAACATTTTTAACTCTCTTACAACTTCTAGGGGGTCCCTGGAACAAAACATTTTGAGATGGGGGTCCGCGGCCAAAATTCATCTAATTTTTAGGGGTCCTTCACATGAAAAAGTTTGAGAACCACTGATTATAGCAACATATTTTTTTTCAAAAAAATGATTTAGAAGACATTTGTAGAATCCCCAGAAGCAATAAGATTTGAGTTAGAAATGTTCGCTTAATATCACATATATTCAAAGATTTGCACAAATGTTCACGATTATTTTTCAAAAATAGCAGATCTACAAGCTCGTAGCGCGGCACTCGGTGCCGCGCTATGAGCTTGTACATCTGCTATTTTTGAATAGCTAAAGGAATCTAAAAATGACACACAGACGCGTTCCCGGTCTTAACGGGTTAGAGAGGCAGGCAGCCCCGACGGCAGCCCAGGCTCTCAAGAATAACTTGGTTTACGAGGTGAAAGGGGGGAAAGGATGGATGGCAGGAGGAGGGAGGGAGAGAGAGAGAGATGGATTGGGGGGGGGGGGGGGGGCGGGGGAGGGGGGGCGGGAGGTGAGGACATGCCTGCTCGAGAGGAATGTGGCGTTGCGTATATACAGTGTGTCACGTTGTAAAACCAAAGCAAATCAGTGTCTCTTTTCCACTCTTCTCCTGGAGTGTCTAGTCATATATATTATATATATTTGTGCTTGCGTCCCTTGTGGGAATGTAAGATAAATAAGAAACAATTCATGGCAGTCACGCAACATCCAAATGCTGTTCAAAGCAGGTGCTGCATGGACCAATAGAGGACAGGACAGCAATGACAGCATAAAAGGAGGTCCACACACTGTTAGCTCCTTAACCCATTAAGACCGGGAACGCTTCTGTCTGTCATTTTTAGATTGCTTTGGGCTATTCAAAAATAGCAGATCTACAAGCTCATAGCGCGGCACCAAGTGCCGCGCTATGAGCTTGTAGATCTGCTATTTTTTGAAAAATCGTGAAAATGTGTGCAAATCTATTTTTCCTTAGCGAACATTTTTAACTCTGTTACAACTTCTGGGGGGGGGTCTCTGGAACAAAATATTTTGAGATGGGGGGTCCGCGGCCAAAATTCATATAATTGTGGGGGTCCTTGACATGAAATAGTTTGAGAACCACTGATTATATTATAGCATTAGTTATTTAAAAAAAAAACTAGGATTTAGAAGACATTTGTAGAATCCCCCCAGAAACAAAGATTTGAGTTACAAATGTTTGCTTTGAAAAATATATATATTCAGAGATTTGCTCAAATTTTCACGCTTTTTCAAAAATAGCAGATCTACAAGCTCATAGCGCGGCACCGAGTGCCGCGCTATGAGCTTGTAGATCTGCTATATATATATATATATATATATATATATATATATATATATATATATATATATATATATATATATATTATTTTTTTTAATAGCCCAAAGAAACCTAAAAAAGACACCGATTCTTTCCCGGTCTGAAAGGGTTAAGTGCAATTGTGACAAAAGCTAATACTATTCTTGTCTGAAGAAGAGCATTAGGCTGGACACATCACTTGTGGATGCTCCAATAAACTGCACTTAAGGGAGCTACGGTGTACATGTTTTCATAAGATAAATAAGCGCGCGCGGGGGGCGTCGGCAATCCCCTATTGACGACGACAGTAGGGGGATTTATCTTCAGGTACATGGGACAACTACACTTGACATTAAAGCACAATTTAGACACGATAAACACTTAGAGTGTGTGTGTGTGTGTGTGTGTGTGTGTGTGTGTGTGTGTGTGTGTGTGCAGTGGTGGAAAGTAACTAAGTACATTTACTTAAGTACTGTACTTAAGTACAATTTTGAGGTATTTGTACTTTACTTGAGTATTTCCAATTTTCAATACTTTTACTTCTATTCCACTACATCTCAGAGGCAAATATTGTACTTTTGCTCCACTACAATTATTTGAAAACTTTAGTTACTAGTTACTTTTCAAATATAAATTATGATATAACGAAACATACATTAACCACTTTAGCCCTATTTTATACCTAGGCTATTTGAAAATAGCCGATCTACAAGCTCACAACACGTCGCATAGCGACGCGTTGTGAGCTTGTAGATCTGCTATTTTCAAATATTTAGTACTTTTACTTTTGGTACTTTAAGTACATTTTGATGCCAATACTTTTGTACTTTTACTCAAGTAAACTTTTAATTCTGGACTTTTAATTGTAACAGAGTATTTTTATATTGCAGTATTGGTACTTTTACTTAAGTAAATAATTTGAGTACTTTTTCCACCACTGTGTGTGTGTCAATCCTGCCCCCCCGCCCCCCCCCAAAAACCCCTGCAACAACCCTCCCCAACAACAGCATTCTTCATGACCCCCCCCCTTCTCATTTAACAGCCACACAAACGCATCTATTGGGTCACATCAATCAATCCCGGGTCCTTAATGACTCTAGGCCTCTCTGGTTCACCTCAGCCTTGTGTGAGCACTGATGCCTCCGGCCACATGAAAAGCTTCCTCCGCTTTGTTTTCGCTCCACTTCAAAGCTGTCTCCCTCCCGGCGGACCGACCGGAGGGCCCCTGCCATGCTTTAGCGGCAGAGGGTCTTTAGGTTTTGTTTGTCCTCTGTTTGGTTTAGTCATTAAAGTTGTCACATTCACTTTGGATCAGAGTGGCTTCGGGAGGCACCCGCAAATTAACGACCTAAATATTAGGGGTGACACCTCCTTAACCCATTAATACCTGGAACGCATCTGTGTCACTTTTAGATTTCTTTAGGCTATTCAAAAATAGCAGATATACAAGCTCATAGCGCGGCACCGAGTGCCGCGCTACGAGCTTGTAGATCTGCTATTTTTGAAAAATCGTGAAAATTATTTTTTTACATTTTTTTCCGAAAAACTGTTAGGATTTAGAAAATGTTTTGAAACGGCCTCAGGTCTTAATGGGTTAATGGGATGTGACTTGCCAGGGGGGGGGGGACACAAACCCACACACACACAAAAAAAAAAGCTAAGTCCCCCCCCTTTTTTTCTCGGGTATACGGTCGTTCACTGCGCTCGTGGACGTGGTTGTTGTTTCTGTGTTTGTGTGCCGAGCTGTGGTTTTGGTCGGTTTGAGAGAGGCATAGCGTTCGTTGAGTGCAGTTGGCAGCGGGCGGTGTAATTAGGAGCGCTGATTGCCGACTGGGTGGTGTAAGGAGGTTTTTTTTGCAGGTTGTCAGGCGGTGGGCGGTGGGTGGCGGTGAACTGTGACTGACAGTGAGTGGGCACGGCCACGGCCGACGGGCACTGCGGCTACTGTGGTTGGGCCGAGATTGGCAGGCAGGCTCTGTGCAACCGCTCCTCTTTGACTGGCAGTCATTATGGCCTCTGGTTCTCTGGGGCGCTTTCAAACAACTGTAGAGGCTGGTGTGTGTGTGTGTGTGTGTGTGTGTGTGTGTGTGTGTGTGTGTGTGTGTGTGTGTGTGTGTGTGTGTGTACGATTGTGTGTGCGTCTGGCAGGGATAAAAACCTCTGCTCTGATCCCTTTGAGGAGTGTGGTTTCTTCTCCAACCCAGAGGCACACTACAGCCAGACGTAGTTGTTCTCACACACACACACACACACACACGTACGCATAGATGGATCGCTGGTTGTGTTTACCTAGTCACACGTGTTTAAACTCTGTCTGGGCCAAACCACTCACAAATCACTCCTCGCTGCGCTCAGTGAGCAGCTAAACACAACACAGACACACACACACACACACACACACACACACACACACACACACACACACACACACACACACACACACACACACACACACACACACACACACATACTGTATATATACACTCACACATCTATACCCATACATAGTCAAATCCAGAGTCTTAATTTAAACCCTTTCAAGTTAAAATAACACTCCTGGCTTTGCTGTGTACACATATTGTGGGGCCTCATCTTCCACTTTGCGCTCTAGATTGTCTAGATACCACAGCCGCTGCTCGCTGAGTTTGTGCTTGCAGGTGCGTTGGACAAATTCAGGGGCGCAACAGACATTTTAGCGTAGTCAAAATAGCGCTGGGACACAGCACCAGTGTTGATTTTTACAGCACATTTTGATTTAGTCTTAGTCATAGTCTTTGGAACAAAATTCCATTTAGTTTTAGTCATATTTTAGTCATCCTAAATGTTTTACTGTTAGTCTAGTTTTAATCGACTAAATATCATAAGATTATAGTCGACTAAATCTACAGTTGATTTAGTCGACTAAAATATATTTTGGCGGACCTTGATGGCGTCGTAATGCCTGATTTTACACTTGGTTGCATGCTGAAAATAGAAGATCTACAAGCTCACAACGTAGATCTGCTATTTTCAGAGCGCAACACCCGAGCGCAGCCAAACATAAAATGACTTGTCTTTTAGTTCTACTGGATCTCTTCTCCACTAGTCCCTCACATTCTAGTCTAGTTTTTATTTGTTGACGAAATTGTCAATATATTTTGTCTTAGTTTTAGTCATCGTAGCTTCGTTTTTATTTCGTTTTCGTCAGTGAAAAAAGGTAGTCGACGAACCTTTTTTGTCAAATCAACACTAGGACACACCCACGGCGCAAGTTGCGTGCTCAAAATAAGGCCCATAGTATCCTATCATCTAGCTTGTGTGTGTGTGTGTGTGTGTGTGTGTGTGTGTGTGTGTGTGTGTGTGTGTGTGTGTGTGTGTGTGTGTGTGTGTGTGTGTGTGTGTGTGTGTGTGTGTGTGTGTGTGTGTGTGAAATCTCCAAACTTGCAGAGTTCCAGAGGTCTTTGTTTTAATGAGCAGGCCACAGCTCCCTCTGAGCTATGCTGGTAAACAGCAATTAGAACAGCATGCATCAGTCTCTCTCTGTGTGTTGGTCCATGAATGTGTGTCTTTAGTTGACTTTACTTTCCTCTGCCGTTCTGTTTGAACGCAGCGCCTCACAACTTTGAAGAGGTTGCACTCTGATCCCACAAACCCTCTCTTGGCTCGGCTCTCTCGTTACAGCGTTGTTGTTCAGGCTCGCTGGTGAACTCACGCAAAGATAAACACACACACATAGACACGGATGCTAACGGTTGAAGTAAACTGGTGCTGGACAGAGCAAACACTGAAGGTTTTAATGAAGCGTTGTTGTCCATGCAATCTGGGAACCCAGAGCCAACTGAAAAGGAAAAACAGCGACCATACGGTTTGACCATACGGCACAATTTGACGTTTTGGGGGGGTATACCTGCTGATGGGGGACATGACGATTTACGATTCTGTCCCTATCGGCACGTCAGCGACTCGCATGCCTCAAGTCCACTTCTGACGGCGCGCCTCCATCATTTTAACAGTTTTTTTGCGGAGTCGTCACTAGAGCGGGAATTTCACACATGGCTACGACGGCCATGGCCCCCACAGTGGCCCTCACTGTCTCAGCTGATTTTCACTGTTTTCTCCTCTGCGCCATCTTCCTGTCAGTACGTTTTTTAGGATGGGTTTTAGGCCCATTGTTTAACCTTACCAGCTTAGTTATTTGAATGTTAAGTACATGCACTCATCTCTCTCGCTCTCAAACCACACACAAAGCTCACAAAAATGTAGTCTTGTTGGCTCAGCCCAAATACATCTCGTTAGCTAGCTTCACCAACCACAGCAAATACCGACGGTACTGTAAGTGCATGGCAAACAGGCTTTCAGTGTCTATGTGTGTCTTATGGGTGTGTGAGGCGGGGAGAAAGCAGTGACATTGCAGTTAGCATTAGCCTCCGCCGCCATCCCCACTGCATGGCTGTCAGCCTGCGCTTACCTAAGCGTCTTCATCTGTAGAGGATTAGCATGCAGCACTAGCCAGCACCCTGAGCTCTCCCCCGTGTCTCTCTCTCTGTAACTCTCTCTCTCTCGCTGCAAGCCTCCCTTCTTTCCTTAAGTCTGTCTCTCTGTCTGTCTCTTTCTTTCCCTCTCTTTTCTGTCTTTCCTCTCTGCGCGGGACGTGTTTTGAAGCCTCCACAGGGAAAGGGAGTGAAGGGACCAGGCCTCGCCACTAGACTCGTTCTATTCAAACGGGGGTTTAGTGTGCAGGATGTTAAGCAGATGTTATATTTTTTTCATGCAAAGTCTATAGCAGGCTGCTTAAGCGACCAATCCCATCGTACTCCACGACAACGCTGTCAAGCAACACACCTTACAGCTATGCTCATCGGCGCACTGCGTTTCATTACCATACCATTATGTGTCCCATGTGAATGCTTAGTGCCTCCATTGGGCTGGACACATGGCGATAAGGGCCTCTTAAGGTCTGTGTGTCCCATTTCCTGCGTTGGAAAAGAAAGGCCCGTGGGACGCCGAGAGGTTCGTTTGCATGCGTGGTCGTTATGGAAACGGGCGTTTAGTCTGTCTTGTTTGAGAAAGCAGGGCCTCCGGGGAGCGTCGGAGCTATCCCAGAAGTCTTTGCTGCAGACCCATCGTACAGGCCCATCGCAAGTGAAGTGAAAAAAAAGTCCCCTGGGTGCTCATTATGGAAAACACAGCTCCGTGTGACAGGCCAAAAATTGGAATTACATACACGCGTGCGAGTGTACGAGCGCACACACACGCATACACACACACACACACACACACACACACACACACACACACACACACACACACACACACACACACACACACACAGATCTAACTTCAGACAGAAAGAACCATGAAACAGGGGAATACTGTGGACGGAGAAACAGAGAGAGAGAGAGATGGAAGAAGACACATAGGTGAGAGAGAGCAGGGAGAGAGGGAACAGGCTATAAGATGGAAGCTCAAGTGTGGGGACAGATGAAGAGCCCACGGATGGATGGAGAGAGAAAAGAAAGAGGGAAAGAGAAGGTGGGGTGGGAGGGGGGGGATGCAGGCGAATGCCATGCCCGCGGTGCTCCCGGGTCTCCCAGGGTGGCATGCGCTCCACACTGCGCGTGAGACAGAGATGAGTAATGGCCTCTGACGTGCACATCTCGCTCATGTCTCTCCCTCCATCCGTTTCGTCATTACACGCCATCAATCTCTCCGTCTCTCAATCTTCCTGTCAGCTTGTTCTGCTGCTTCATTCCCTCTCTCTCTCTCTCTCTCTCTCTCTCTCTCTCTCTCTCTCTCTCTCTCTC
Source organism: Gymnoscopelus braueri (assembly GCF_963280865.1). Classification (NCBI taxonomy): domain Eukaryota; kingdom Metazoa; phylum Chordata; class Actinopteri; order Myctophiformes; family Myctophidae; genus Gymnoscopelus; species Gymnoscopelus braueri. Next base: position 24,458,878 of record NC_137625.1, read on the forward strand.
TCTCTCTCTCTCTCCGTCTCAATCAGCCTCTTTCTTCTCCTTCACATGCAGTTGTTCTCTGCCGTACCCATTCTTTTCTGTCTCTGTCATCCATTCTTCCTTTTACTTTAATGTCCCGCCGATAGGAGCCGTCCTGTCCCCAGAGGTTTAACTCTTCCACCGCAGTGTGACCCTCTTTTCCTCCACCCTGTTATTTTCTCACCCTCTCTTCCTCTCTCTCTCCCTCTCTCTCTCTCTCTCTCCCTCTCTCATTCTGTCTGCTGTGCTCGAGCATTGCTCTGTTTCTCACCTCAGCCCCAGTTTAATTTCACTGTGTGAGCTATGCTTAGACCTACACGCACAAGCATGTGCCTGTGCGTGTGAGCATGTGCTCACACACACACACACACACACACACACACACACACACACACACACACACACACACACACACACACGCCACCTCAAACACATACAGCCAAAGTAGCTGTCAGGCATAATGGTGTTTAGTGTAATTCACCGTACCGCCATTGTAGCCTCGGCATCCTCAATGGGAATCATTACTGAGATGACATAATGGGGTAATTTTTCTTCCTTCATACACAGCTCTGTGACGGCAGCACAAAGTGTTGGGAGACAGGAAATACCCTGTTACTGTAGCCGTAGAGGAGAAATAATGGCCGTGTGCTCCACCCCTCCCCTCCTCCTGTTCAGATCCATGCCTATTACTCTTAACAAACCAGCATGGATCCAGCACATTGATTTGTCGGCAGGCGCACACGCACACGCACACACACGCACACACACACACAAAAAGAAAGAAGGGCAGGAATTGCAGAGATGCGTCCGTACTCTCAAGCTGGAGACGCGCATCGCGATGTGCTGTGAGCTGGTAGATTGTCTATTTCTCTGTTACAAGTAAAAAGGCCTGTGTTCAAAATGTTACTTGAGTAAAAGTACAAAAGTATTGGCATCAAAGTATACTTAAAGTACCAAAAGTAAAAGTGCTAAAATATTTGAAAATAGCAGATCTACAAGCTCACAACGCGTCGCATCGCGACGCGTTGTGAGCTTGTAGATCGGCTATTTTCAAATAGCCTAGGTATAAAATAGGGCTAAAGTGGTTAATGTGTGTTTCGTAATATCATAATTTATACCTGAGAAGTAACTAGTAACTAAAGTTTTCAAATAATTGTAGTGGAGTAAAAGTACAATATTTGCTTCGGAGATGTAGTGGAGTAGAAGTAAAAGTATTGGAAATTGGATATACTCAAGTAAAGCACAATTACCTCAAAATTTTAATTAAGAACAGTACTTAAGTAAATGTACTTAGTTACTTTCCACCGCTAATTCTCTCCACACCGTCTTCCACCCGCCCACCTGCGCTGACACCCGCAACTCAAGCCTATACCTGCCAGGTGCCTGCATGACGAGTAATTGAGTCTCCAGCATGCCGCCCCCCCCCCCCCACCCCCACCCAACGCTGAGGTCATTAGTTCCCCAGTGATGGTGCATGTGTTCTCTAATTGCACTGACATCACCGCCGTCGGACTCCCCGCGCGCACTCCAGCTTGTTCCGTTTCCTCCGACTGCGTTCAAACACACACATACCACGCACATATGCACACGCACACGCGCGCGCGCACAGATGCACACAAATCCCAATCCCCAGTAGCCCCTCCCCTCTCTCAGCTGCACAGATGTGGTGGGACCAGACTGCCAATATTGTACTTACATTAAGTGCGTGTAATTCAATAGACCCTGAGAAGAAGTTCACTCTCCATCAATTTACCCGCACAGGTGTCTAACCTTGACGGCTTGCCCAGCATGGCTATTCATAGGCCATTAATTAGAGCAGGATCCTGCTAATTAACACACACACACACACACACACACACACACACACACACGCACGCACGCACGCACGCACGCATGCACGCACACTTTCTCAAGCACCAATGAATCCACTCTCTTCACATTGGAGTGCTGTTTAATGCAGCCTGTTTGATTTGCCCTACTGAAGTAATGAGTTTGGAAAGTTGACAGAAATTAAGTGTGTTTCTGGAGGAGGCAGGGGAGACGGGAGAGTTTGCAGTCCTGGGGCTGGGTGCAGAACTATACCATCACTGACGTGCATGCACTGACACAAACCCAACTTAAACTTATAGAAATACGCACTTGTGTGCACAAAACATTGTTGGCACGTGGATTACATGTCTATTTTCACAGTGAACTGAAGTTCTCAGTGTTTTCAAAGATACTTTGCAGAATGTCAAACAACAACATCCAATTAAAGTTTTTCAAAAAAAAAATTCGTTCGCAAGCGGTAAACGTCGGTAACACGGTGGCAGTATATCGGCTTTACTCTCTCACAGGCTGTATAGACAAGCAGATGGGAAGTGTTCAGTAATTTGACCGGGGGGGCTTTGGCATCGCGCTAAGTGACTTGATGTCCCTCACATCCCACATGCCGGCGCTGAAGGGGAGAGATTGTAAGTCACATTAAGTGTGGAGAGAGAGGGAACAAAGGGAAAGAGAGAGAGAGGTACGATGGCTATATAGCCTCAACACGGCTCCATTGAGTGCACAATATCCCCTCGTCCATTACGTGGACGTTTATATTCTGGAACTGTGTTTGGGGCAGATTTCATGATCTCTTTTCTCTTAGCCTCGGACCGATTTTATATTTTTTCATCCTATACTGTAGGTCAATCTTGGTGTTAACAGTTTTATATTCATCAGTAATATTCATGCACACTGACAGAGACTTAACCCATTAAGACCTGAGGCGATTCATAAAAATGTTTTCTAAATCCGTTTTTTTGAAAAAAATCACAAAAAGAAATGTTCAAGATTTTTCAAAAATAGCAGATATACAAGCTCATAGCGCGGCACAAAGACATCTAAAGTGACACAGATGCGTTCCAGGTCTTAATGGGTTAACACGCTTGTCCACTTATAACCACACAAACCTTAGCGTCCCCGTTCTGAGGCGAACGTTCAATAAGAAATAGCTGATCTACAGCGATGTGACACGTCTTGAGCTTGTAGCTCGAGCACGTTGTTGAAGAGATTTGGTGTGGAGGGAAATACTAGTGAACCTACAGTAGTATAGAGCCCTAGAGAGACCCTGGTCAACTCAGTGCACTTTACTGTACAAGCCCTACATACTGTACTTATGACGAGTGAGCTTGCCGATCTGTTATTTTCCGCTATTTTTGTTCATTCTCATAATGTTATGCCACACATAGGCACACCAGTTTGAAAGTGGTTAACCACTTAAAACCCTATACTTAACTGACCGGGGTCCCCCAGGGATCTGTACAAAGTCCCGCATCCTCCCCGAAACCACAACCCGTTCCCCACCACCCCCACGCCTTCTCGAATTACCCTCCCCCCCAAAGAAATAGCACATGCTTTCACCCGCCAGACCGAGAGAACTAGGGATTGGTTCCAATTGCGGTGTCACGTCCAGGCAGGTGGAGGAAAACGAAGGGAGGTGAGGCGATGTAGACGAGTCTGCCCTCCATCTCCTCGGCATTCCACAGTCATCCTCACAAGATAGAAGTCTGTGGCGTCTGTACGTTGAGAGAGAGAGAGAGATAGAGAGAAAAAAGGACTTAAGGAGAGGGAGAGAGAGATAGAGATGGCGATGGATGGTTCATTAAACATTTAGAGTGACAGGGAGAGAAGCAGAGAGAGACCTCCATTTCTCTCCTCTTACCGCTCAGCAGATAGGACATGGGCTTGAATGGGAATGAAAATGCAGGCATGTGCCATTGTGCATGCATGTGAGTGCACACACAAGGTGTGTGTGTGTGTGTGTGTGTGTGTGTTTTCTTTAATGTCGGCACTGGCAGCTGATCTGCAAAAATCCTCGCTTGTCCCACAGGTCTGAATAATGGCTGGTGAAACGTAACAACATGACCCTAAAAATAGCAACCACAGTCATTCTGTATCACTGTGCTTAATCCCTGTAGTGCAACATTCACGGTCACACACACAGCTGCAGGCGCCCATACATTCACACACACGCATGCACACACACACACACACACACACACACACACACACACACACACACACACACACACACACACACACACACACACACACACACACACACACACACACACACACACACACACAGTAAAAGTGTTTATTTTTTTATTTCATTTTTTTTAATGGATCCGTTAGAGTTAAATTAACTCTGGATGTACACAGTGCTGTAATTGTATGGCTGGGAAAATGGAATTATATATATATCCGCCTCTCAATATAGACACAAGTGTATTTACCCTTGTGCACACCTCTGTGTATTGTTCCACTTTGCATGGTTCTCACTCATGCATCCTAATGGCCCCAGAGAGCCAGAGAAGCTCTGCTGTCTGTTATTAGCGAGCGCCACAGATCAATGGGCTAAGGGACCGCGGCGCTAGCCTGTTAGCGCATCCCCCATTCAGGCTCACTGAGCCGTGGCTAACGCCGCGGCTAAAGCACTTCGCTAGCATAAAGGGTCGAGACGCACCTGTACCCTCCCCACTTATACTGTACACGCATGCACGGCTATATACGCCGCGTCTGTTATCAACTAGTCCGCCTCCTATGTCTCTGTGAGCACTGGAAGTCTTGGGAGACTGGATGGAGAGAGAGCAACGCAACAATTGCATGCAAAAGCGAGTGAATGGGTATCTCCACTCATGAACGCTTGTGTCCACGGTCTCATAGCATTGGTGCAGGGGTCCTTGGGGGGGGGACCAGGGGGTCCCCAGCAAAACTAGTTAATATGGCGTCACAATCATTTTAACCACTGTAACCATATTTTATACCATCATTATACAAAAAAAACATCATTTTGGGAGTCCTTGACATGAAAAAGTTTTGAGAACCACTGTCATAGAGACGCTATCCTCTTAGCAGCCTCTTGTACACACAAGCATAATCAACTATAATATCTCTCTTGGTTTCTTTCTCTCTCATGACCCCCCCCCCATCCCTCCTCTCATCAACATATGGCCCCTCTCCTCAGAGAGTGTTGAGCAGACTGCTCCAGGTTTGTTTTCTCTGTAGGTCCTGACCTGGGATTGGAGGGATGGGCGATTGGAGAGTAGAGAGGGAATAGAAACAGGCTCCCTCCTCAAACGGCTGTCAAGATCAAGTCTCTCACCTTTATTGACTAGCCTGATACTGTTGTCTGAGTGCTCATTGTTAGTCTCCAGTTCCCTTCAGCACACACAGTTCAACAGCACACACCTCTGTGTGTGTGTGTGTGTGTGTGTGTGTGTGTGCGTGCGCGCGTGTGCAATGAAACTTGCAACCATATTCAGCCATCTGTTCCAATTACTAATTGGTATGCATGACAATGTTTTTCTAGCCCATAAAACCTAATGAAAATCAACATCACCACCCCCCCCTAATATCCCCTAATGGTATCACCCGCTCCGCCCGACCCCATATCCCCCCCTCCCCAAATGTGTGTGTGTGCGCGCACACACACACACACACACACACACACATACACACACACACACACGCACACATGCACCTGGAATTTTATATGCATAATTACGGTATGGTGGAAATTAGCTGCCACTATATCGGCTGACTGCCTCAATCAGGGAAGCATGTTTGAAACGTGCCCCCTCCCCCTGTTGTCGGTGGGACAGCCGGCAATGGAAATCCACTGGCAGAGCATCTCACAGATCCCCCCCCCCCCCCCCCCCCCCTCATTCACCTGTGTGTAACTGAGTCGAACTGTGATGTTATGGAACGGAACGCAGCTCTTTGGAAACACAGGCTGGCTGCAACGTGCAAAGCCATTTCCTCCCCAACACTGACGGCACGCACAAGGAATTAAGCAAAGCAAAGAGAGAGAGAGAGAGAGAGAGAAAGAGAAAGAAGAGATGGAGAATGTTGTGTGTGTGTTTGTGGGGGGGGGGGGTGTTAGAGAGGGAGAGACGGTTATTGAAAGGTTGAGGTGTGGATGATGGATGGATGGATGAGAAAACAAACAGCGGCATGTGAAGTGTAAACAATGTGAGTGCGGTGGAGAAAAAAAGCAAGGGATGACGAAGAGGGAGAGAATGAGAGAGAGAGAGAGAGAGGGGGAGTGGAGGAGGGGCTCAGAAATGTGGCGTAAAGCGTGGCTTAATCCACATGATTCATAGTGGGGAAATATTGGATGCAGGCCTGGGTCGCTGAGTGCAGCGAGTGACGACATGCGTGTGTGTGTGTGTGTGTGTGTGCGTGTGCGTGTGCGTGTGCGTGTGCGTGTGCGTGTGTGTGTGTGTGTGTGTGTGTGTGTGTGTGTGTGTGTGTGTGTTGGACACGTGGACAAAATATCCCAATAATATTCGTGTTTAAGGGAGCGTGAGGACATGCTACACAAACCTTATGCAAATGAGTACACACACATACACACATACACACACACAGTACAGTACACACATTCAGACACCGATACCCTCAACGCACAATGAAATGATTTACAGGGGAAATGATGAACAAGAGCTTACAGATGTGCTCTCATAGAGAAAACAAACCCCTAAACATTGCTCTTTTTGATGTACTTTCTTAATTTGCTCACCCATGTGCGCGCACACACACACACACACAGACACACAATGAATACACTGTCACCACAGCAGCCAATAAATAGATTTCCTCAGGCTTCCACCGTGGTCGACGACTGTACTCCTTCATTTTGAGTCCACAGCGCTCTTTCCTCCGTGTCTCTGAGAGGGCGTGTGTGTGTGTGTGTGTGTGTGTGTGTGTGTGTGTGTGTGTGTGTGTGTGTGTGTGTGTGTGTGTGTGTGTGTGTGTGTGTGTGTGTGTGTGTGTGTGTGTGTGTGTGTGTGTGTGTGCGCAGTGTGTGCACGCAGTGCAGTGCAGTAATGGTGGTTTATTAAAGTGTCAGACAGGGTTTCTGCCTGTCCTCACCACAGGAACACTGAGCGAGAACAGCAGTGTGCGTGCGTGTGTGCGTGTGCACTCGTGTTGGTGTATATGTGACATTTTGTGGGTTGGCCCAGTTTCTCCTCACGAGCAGAAAATCAGTTCCACTTTTTTCAGCTGGCGTTCCATTTCCAAAGTATGGGTTTTATTGGCGTGCCATATGAATACATCTGCCTCGCCAAACGCTAATAGAAATGATAGCTCTGCTTTTGTAACCTTTTGTGGCAGCAAATGTGGGGAACAGAGTACAGCTTTACTCACAATGGGACATAATTGCACTGTGAGGGCCACTGAAGCCGCTAC
>NC_137625.1:24471113-24528613 GCF_963280865.1 Gymnoscopelus braueri
AAAAAAAAACACCTTAATTTTACTTAAGGAGGTCAGCACCACCGCCTCGCTCCTAACTGAGTGTTGGTTTTGCCCTCTAACCACTCAGCGCCCTCAAGGGATACCCGTTAATTATCAAGTAAATGCACACAACACACAAAAGTCTTTAGTCTTTTTTGTTTGGGTACCCTTCAAGAGGACTTATCAACCTATTGTTGATCTTCCGCCGGAATGAGGACCACCAGCCTCCGTACGTCGCGATGAAGGATGGTTGATTGCCACGACACCTCGTCCTTCTTCACCTGGGACCAGCTGATGGGTGCGCACGGACAAGTCCGCACCTTGACGTCCCTTACGACACCCCGACCATCTGGAACTGCTTCCACGACACGACCCAGCCGGAATCGACCCCGCAGAGCGTTCTGGTCCGCCACCCACACGACGTCGCCGACAGCCACGTTCCGGGATGAAACGTGCCACTTCTGCCTGACGAACAGGTGTGGACCTGCCAGCTGACTCCATCTCTTCCAGAACTTATCCACTTCCAGTTGGACCGCCCGCAGCCGACTGAAAGGGTAATCAGGGAAGTCGAAACCCCGGGTATCTCCCTCGGGGTCCACTCGCCCTAACAGAAGCGAATTTGGTGTGATGATGTCCACGGACTCCTCCTGGAGCTGAGTCCGGGCACCAATCGGTCTCTCGTTAGAGAGGTTAGCAGCGAGGAAAAGAAGAGTCTGGAATTCCAACGTCATTAGGTCTTCAGTCCCTCCCACGCTGCTCAGTGCTCTCTTTATGATGCGGACAGCTGCCTCTGCTGCCCCGTTGCGGTGCGGTGAATCTGCTGGGCTAAACTTCCACGCCCAGTCGACTCCAGTCACAGCCGCTCTGTGTTGGACCATATCTTTATTTATGGCCGCCAGGAACGTGTAGAGGTCCTCCAGTGCAGGTCTTGCCCCTACAAAATTGGTCCCTTGGTCAGACCATAGCTTGCGTGGATGGCCTCTTAGAGCAGTGAATCGCTGGAAGGTCTGCAGAAAGCCCTCAGTTGACAGGTCAACGACCAAGTCCGCGTGAATGGCCCGTGAGGCCATGCAACTGAAAACCACACCCCAGACTTTCTTCTTGACGCGATTCCTCACCGAGTCCCTCACAGTATATGGCCCGAACAAATCCAATGCAGTGTACTCGAATGGACGTGCAGGGTTTGTACGCTCCACCGGGAGATCACCCATGATCTGAGTGCTTAACTCAGCTCTCCTCTTCCGGCATTCCACACATTTGTCGATCACCCCGCGCACAACTCGCGGGCCCTGCACAATCCACGCCTTTCCCCTTATCCGCAGGATTGTCCCAGCAACCCCCTCATGGTTGATGCCGTGAGCCTCCTCGGCCAGGAGGGTGCTGAGCCGCGCTTCATACGGGATCAGGGGAATGCCACCGCTCTTGCTCGCGGATTGGATGCGACCGCGGCACAACCACAGGCCTGTAGTCTGATCTTTCCCCACCACCAAGCGATTAAGTGTAGTTGTGGGGAATGACACACCTGCTTGGGCAGCAAGACACAAGTCCATGAATGCTGCCTCGCGCTCCTTGGCCAACAGTACAGCCCCCCGTTGTACACGATGGTTGGTTTTGCTGCGCGACATATAGAGGAATCTGCGCACATAGCCTACAACCCCACAGAAGAACGACAGAGAGCAGTCTTTCGTCAAGTCCACTTGATCGACGAGCCCCGTGCCCCACAACTTCTGTCTTCCGTCGTCAGCCACTGCAGCCGCAGATCCCCCGTCTGTTCCAGGCGTAGGCCCCGTGTCACTAACTGTCGACAACCCTTTGTCGTTGACTGGCAAAGCAACTTTGTCACTGCCCTGGTGTTGTCTTATTGCCTGGGCCCTGGTTGTGACGGCAGAGAACGCCTTCCGTTGTAGCGTTCTCACCTCCTCTCTTGACGCAGCAGCTACCTCTGCAGCGGATTTTATGGGCCATTCCCCGAGCGGTTTGATTAGGAACGCTGGACCGTTCTGCCATACAGAGTTCTTGTCCAGCTGCTCGGGAGAACACCCATCCCTGGTGACGAGGTCAGCTATATTGTCCTTCTCAGAGACCCACCACCAATCTGTCACTGGCCCCGCCTTCTGGATCTCTCCCACCCGGTTGGCAAAGAAAGTTTGGAAGCCGTAGCTGTCTCGTTGTATGGCTCCCAACACCGTCTGGCTGTCGATTAGGTGAAACCATCTTTCAATCTCCAGACGACCTTGCTTCTCCATAAACTTTCTAAGCCGGGAGGCAAAGACAGCCCCGCAGATCTCCGCCTTCACAGCGTCGCCTTTTTGGTCTAGTGGAGCCAATTTGGCCTTTGACTCCACCAAACGCACCATGGTCCCGCTCTGGGTTTCCCAGCGAAGGTACATTACAGCACCATAGGACTCCGAGCTCCCATCGGAGAATGTAACTCCCCAGGGTTTCCCCACCCAGCCGGGAGGCGTAATACACCTGGGGAAGGTGACTGAACTCAAACGGGAATACTCCCGAAATAGGACGATTGCCTTCCGTCGCAGTTCGTCAGGTAGCGGGGCATCCCAAGTGTCCTTGACTAATTGCCCGGCTGCCTGAAACGCTTTCCTGACTAAAATTACACCCTTCTGCTTCATAGGCGTAGCGAGGCCGATGGGATCATAGAGTCCCGCCACCTGACTCAGCAGCACACGGCGCGTGAGAGGGTCAGGCGTCTTTTCCTCCACCTCTTCTTCAGCGAGGTCCTCCTCGACCCGCATTTTCCTCTTCCTTGTGGAGAAATTGACCCCCACCATGATGAAGAGCCTGTCCTCTTCAACAAGGTAACCCACCCCCAAGGCTTTGTTGTCCTCTTCCCGCAACTGGTTGGGTAACAACAATGTCTCAGGCTTGGCAGGTCCTTCCTCTCCCCTCCCACTGTGGCCAGACCGCACCCAGGGTTTCAGACGGAACCCCCCAGCTGCCAGAATGGTCGTGACCCCCTTCAGAATCTCACCCAGTCTTTTAGGGTCATTGTGGGAAGCAAATAAATCATCGACATATGCGTTGTCAACGATGATGCTCTTCTCCTCCGCCCGATCGCTGAACTGAGGCAAGCAGGCTGTCTCTCGCATAGCCACCTGCGCGATGCAGCCTGACGGCCTGTCCCCCATGTTGACCCTCACCACAGCGTAGTCCCTGATCTCCTCTGCTGGTGAGTCCCTCCAGAGGAACCGGTGAAGGTGCACCTCCCTCTCCTCCAACCACACGGAGTTATACATCTTAGAGATGTCTCCGATGGCGGCGTGCTCCCCTTCCCGGAACCGCAGCAGCACGGCACGAATGGGGTTCAAGACGTCTGGGCCCTTGAGCAAAATACTGTTCATGCTCACGCCCTTAAACTCCTGACTGCTGTCCCACACGATCCGGACTGGTGTGGAGGTGGAGTGAGGGTTAGGAGCGACAAGGTGGTTGATCCACCACACAGCTCCGTTCCATCTGTCCATCTCAACCTGCGACAGTAGAACAGCAGCCCCCCTTTCTAGCATGTCATGCATCTGTCCTTTGTAGGCCTCTTTCCACGCTGGGTCTTTTTCAAGGCGCTTCTCAGACCTCCTGAAAGTGGCCTCAACTGCTCTGCGGTTATTTGGAAGTGTAGAAGGGTCCTCCTTCCAGGGATAGCTAGCATCCCAGTGCGGCTCCTTGCTGTGTGCATCCTCCAGTCGGTAGGTTAAGCCGCCCTTAATGACCTCGAGCTCTCTCTCGTCGGCCAACGACATCTCCTTCCCTCCAGGCGCACACCTGCCACACCGGCAGCCGCCACACTTCGGATCACAGGCGGCCCCAATGCTGTCCCATTCGAGCCACTTCAAGACCTCAGAGTTACAGATAGCCATAGTCTTAGCGATTGCACCGCTTTGTCCTGGACCGCTTCGGGGTCCCTCGACCGTGATGGCCTCTGCTCTCATGGTCCGGGCGCAATGGGTTTGAGTTAAGGTCGCTCTCTCGACCACCTCAGACAGTTCAGGATGCACCCCGCTCACAGTCTTCCCGAGGGGCCCGTCCCACAGCACTAGGTCACCGTGTCTTCTCATCCGTTGAGGAGCGAGACGACCCTCCCGCGCGCTGATGAGCATTTCGACCTTGTTAGGCCGCCGCAGGTCCCCTGACTTGACATCACCCGGAAAAAATCGCTCTAGACGCCCCGAGTCCACAGTGTAGCCCACCCTTGCGATCTCGTCCAGACCATAGCAAAACATGTCATGGTTGCTCCATGTTCCTCTCTTCGTCCCCACCTTCAGGCCCACAGAGTATTTTTTGGTTTCGACTTTTGTCGTCATCCCCCCAACCCCATGCACCACAAGCGTGACGGGCTCTCCATTTAGACCCAGTCTCTCGGCTGCCTGGTGGGTGACATAGTTCGTATCCGATGCCATATCGATTAACGCCCCCACCCAGTCCCCTCGCTTCGTTGTTACATCAAGTAACATGAAAAGAACTGGGCCATCGCTCGACCTCTCACCGTCCGCACACACAGTCGTTGCTTTGTTCGTGAAGGCTTTGCGAATGATTTCCAACTGCTCGGGCGACAGCTTTGCTGCAGCCAGTGCGGCCTCCTGCTGCTCTGTAGGCCCCCGAGCGCTCCTCTTCTGCTCCACCTTGGCAACACTCCCCTTAGCAGAGCTTTCTCTACTGCTCTTGGCACTGGTGACACCAGGCGATGGTGCTTTGTTGAGGCAGAGCATGTAGTGATGGTCGGGTGATGCCTCACCCTTCTTGCATTCCGCTTTCCTGCATATAAAGTCTTTTGTGCAGGCCCCATCATGCATAGGGTCCAAGCACCTGTAACATGCCCTGGTCTTTCTTGCATGCTCCCTCTTTTCAGCCACGCTGGCCTTTCGGAAAGATTTGCACCGATATAATAGTCCAGTGTGCCCTTCTTCCCCACAGACCACACAGGACCCCTGCGACGTGTAGCTCTCCCCGCGCACCGAGGCTCTGGTGTACGCACGCCGCTCCTGCGGATTTTTCCCTGTTGACCTGCTGGGAGGCGGTACCGGCCCGCCCGTCCTGGCAGGAACCGGTCGTTTAGTCTGTAATTGTTCGCGTCGCACCAGAATGGTTTTCTGGCCGCTCAGAAACGCCAAAAATCTGTCAAACCGGTTTAGCGCGGTGACCCCGTTCACTGGGTCACAACTATGTGCAAGCCACCGGTCAAGCAGATAGTGTGGCAACTTGCTCTCCAATGTACGGACTACTAATGGATTGTTAATAGCGCCTGCGCACCTCAAAGCAGTCAGGTCCAGTACAGCTCGCTCCACTTCTTGGATCAAGTGTAATGTCTCTCCCGGCTGATTTTCGCGCACTGCCGGCAGCTCCTGCAGCTCCATGATAATGTCCTCCGTAATCCGCGACACGTCACCATATCGCTCATCCAGCAAGTAAAACACATCTTGTGCGGTGTAACAATAGCCCAGCCTGAGTTCGTTTGTCACAGTGTCAGTTATACTGTCCCGCAAGTGATGCAGCAGCAGATCTGGGGAGCCCGACGGGTCAGCCATTCTTTGCAATCTGACCCACTCCTCTCTCCAACGGAAATAGCCCCTTCTGTCACCGCTGAATTTGGGAAGAGCCATTCGGGCTATAGTTAACTTCGGCACCGCAGCAGCTACTGCAGCAGCGGCTAACCCTGGCGCGCCCTGCTGAACAAACCCACCGCCCTGCTGGGGCGGTGCTGGTACCTGCTGAACCAGTGGTGGCGCTGTTGGTGCTCCGATGCCTGGTAGTGCCACGTTGACTGGTGGAGCCACGTTAATGCTGACAGCCGGTGCAGTGAGTGATGGTAGGCCAGGAGCAGGATAGGTTTGAGGAGGAGTTTTGGGAGCGAGGGTGAAGGTAGGCGCCGGTGGCCCCAGCAGCCCACGCCGCCCAGCCAATGGCGACCCTCTTATGATGTCCTGAACTTGGCCCTTTAATGTTCTCATTACCTTTTTCACTTCACGGTCAATATCCTCAAGGGACTCCCGCATCTCAGCACCATTGTCTCTAGGGACAGAGTATGCCCACCGGTCTACTACCCCCCCGAGTTCAGCGACACCTGCGGCCAAGACATCACGCACTGTATCATACTGTGCCTGAGTAACATCCTGTCCCAGGCTCTTAGCGTCATCAAGGTCAGCCCCCAGTCTCTGTTTCACCTTGTGGTATTTGTTTGCCACTGTACAAGTCCATAATGTGTCCTTGAGCTTCAGCATGACATCATCGTACCTTTTCTTGCAGCTGTCTGCTCTCTGTGTCACACCGTCCACCACCGCATCATGGTCAGTGTCCCTGTCTGCTAGTAGAATGTCATCCATAAAAGCCAGATAATCATCGGTAACACTCCATAGTGCCTCATGGAATGATGTAAGCTTCACCTGTTCATTTGCCAGTGCATCCTCAGTGAGTACATCAAACCCCCTCTCAATCCTGTTCACACACTTGGAGAACTCCCTTTGAACGCCAGAGCGTTGAACCCTCAAGTCATCTAAAGTTGCCATCTCTTTGGCACTTAAACAGGTGAAAAAAGTCACTATTTCCCTCAGTAGCAAACGGTGACACCCTGTGGTTGTACAAAGTCAATGCAGCCAAAACGTATGACCAGGGAATAAGTCACTCCTGTCCTCTGGTGGCAAAACAGTGACACCTTGTGGTTGTACATAAACGGTGACACCCTGTGGTTGTACAAAGTCAATGCAGCCAAAACGTATGACCAGGGAATCAAAGTCACTCCTTTCCTTTGGTGATAACACAGTGACACCTTGTGGTGGTATAAAGTCAACGCACCCCAAACGTAGATACCTTGACGTGGGCGTCTCCTTTGTGGTCCAAGATGGCGGCGATGACGTCACTCACAGGCCCTCCCCGTTAGCACACGTTTTTAGCATTAGCTTAAACTTATGGGGTCTCCCTACTCAAGATGGCGGCGATGACGTCACTCAAAGGACTTCCCCGTTAGCACAACAGTTTTTTAGCATTAGCAAGCAACAAGTTCTTAGTAACGTCGATGCACTTTTAGCAACAAAGCATCCCTTATGACAGTTTATGCATCCATACTTTGCATCATTTGTGCATCATTTGAGAGACAAGACACAGTAGATGGGTAGTTGACAGCGTTTCTTACAGCCGCAACTACTTTCTCTTTCAGTAGATGTAAACAATGGCGTCCACGGGTGCTTGCTCCGTTGTAACGGTGATGCTCCTCCGCCACGGTGACGCTTGTCTTTTGCAGAGTAGGCCTTGCTTCCACCGATCGTCCGTCCCGGTCCACCTCCATGCAGCGAGGATAGCACCAGCTCTCGTCCGAACCGTCGTGGTTTAGCACCCTTTCTCTACCAAAGACGAAGCTAGCCTAGCGTTAGCTTCGTCGCGCAGACTGGCTTCATAACATCGCCGTACATATACGTTTCTGTGTCTCACTCCCACAAGACACAGATGTAAAATAACCGCTGGTTATACCAGGATGTTAAATTACTGTACGGATTTTACCAAAACAGGCCTATTTCTTTCCTATCTTGGGAGTGTGATCCCTCCGTAAAAGGGCTCAATGGTCAGAGGTTTAGGTATTAATTACTCAACGATTATTTCCTACAATAAAAACCACACAAAAGAGGACGTGTCTTTTTTCCTTTTATGCCATCCACTCTCACAAACACACATAATACACACAAATACAATTTAACCCTGAATAAAACTGAGAAGAAAGCCTAATGTGCCAGTCTGCGTTTATGAGCGGCTAGCTTTGTCCTAGTCCACACGCTAACCCTTTGTTCACAGTAGTAATTGTTGTAGGTTCTCTTAGCAGGTAATTTAACTGTTGAAAATGGAAATATAAACACATATAAGCAACCAATAATGAGCATAGCATACTACGGAAAGCAAAACTTGTACAGATGGAATGTTTACACAACTCTACGTTATGTTTGCAGCTTATTACTCTGTACATACCATTTCCCCCTCCAATCTCCATCGAACTTATTTCACACTGAACAACAACAAGTTCGGCGCATGCGTATAAGCCCCATAAAAGGCGCAACTTCCTTTGGAAGAAATATATGTTAAATGTATTTACATTACAACAGTTTCACCAGCCATAAAGTGCCATACCAATAATAGGTATATTGCCCCTGAGTATAATGAATTATCCATAATAATCTCCCGCACCAATCGGAAGTTTTAGGACGTTTTAATACTGTTTTAATACTGCTAAACGGTCTTTGTTGTAATAACCCTGATAGTCCGCTAGATGGTACTAACTTTCCATGCGTTATACGGTATTTAACCCCTGAAAGTTCCACAGTGTGTGTGTGCGCGCTCGTGCATGTGTGTCTCTGTGTGTGAGAGAGGGAGAAATACTGTACGCTGTGATTGAGGTCAAGATTCTTTGAAGTGTGTGTCTGCTGTGCTCTTATTGGGCCTCGAGATACACAACTTGTACGCTATGCTGTCTTTAGACATTGTTGATTTCAGCTCGATATTAAATCGTTAGACATTTGGAATTGGAATGGGTGCTTTTCAGCAATTTTTTTGAAAGACAAAAGATAGAAAAATAATTTCAATTTCTTATCCAGTCACAAAATGTTTGTTATTCCCGTTTCCTCTCTCTTTTTCACCTCTTCTCTCTGCATGTCGCTCTGCTTCACTGCTGCTTTCTCTTCACAATGCACAGAGAAGTGTGCGTGCGTACGTGCAAGCGCATGCGCGCGCGCGTGTGTGTGTGTGTGAGCGTGCGCGTGCGCGTCTCCTTTCATTAGTGTGGTGGAAGCGTCCGCTAGCTCGTTAGCATGGCGCTAGCAGAGCATTGTGGCAACGCGGCTCCATTAGCCACCGTGACATTTATCTGATGATTTCCTCGCGTCGCACGCCTCGCCGCATCTCCATGGTAACGGCAAAGTGCGAGCACCTTGCATGCACGCACGGCACGCCGGTTCCTTCCGGCAGCACAGCTACTCCTGACGAGACGTGCAAGGTGTGCTGACGACGTCAAAACTAACCTTTCCCTGTGCGTGTTTATACACGGGTGCCCACACACGTATCGTTGCTGTCGGGCAGAAACCTCTTAACTCCACCTTTCGTTTCAATGCACCTTCTTCGTCGCAGAAGAGTGTCGCACAAAAGTAGTGAAAATAGCAGATCTACAAGTTCACATAGATCGGCTATTTTCACTATTTTAAATTGTTTAACCCGATTTAGACAGGGAAAGAATCTCTGTCATTTTTTCATTTCTTTGGGCTATTCAAAAAATAGCAAATATACTCATAGCTTGTAGATCTGCTATTTTCTTTTTGAAAAATCGTGAAAATGTGTGCAAATCTTTTAATGTATATATATATTTTTAAGCAAACTTTTGTAAATATTTTGTTCCAGGGACCCCCCAGAAGCAAAGATTTGAGTTACAAATAATGTTTGCTTGAAAAAAAAGATACATTCAAAGATTTGACAGATATACAAGTTCATAGCACGGCACTCGGTGCCGTGCTATGAACTTGTATATCTGCTATTTTTGAATAGCCCAAATAAATCTAAAAACGACAGAGATGCGTCCCCCGGATTGAATGGGTTAATTCTTTTTTTTTTATATCAAGGCTTCCACCGACAGCAACAACATGTATGCATAATGTAGGGTATGTGATAATGAACGGTATCAAGCATACATCGCAGCTTCCCAGTGGAACACCGGAGGTGCTTATTATTATTCACTGTAAAGCTCAAGTGACTCACATTCTATCATATATTATACGCTCCCTCATATAGCACAAACTGGGGCCATGGGGGGGAAAAGCGTAATGTTTTCGGAGAAATATGTATGATGCATTTACTTTCACTTTTCAATGTGACACACATCTTCATCTCTGGGACCCCAATCTACATTGTAAAAGCGTCGGTTAATTTCAACCCGGGAGAGTGTACAAAATGGAATGGACCTGCAAGGGATCTGTTTGCTCCTATAGAACGATCAGATCTTTTAGCTGGGGACTCCCTGGAACCCGCCACGATCCCTTTTATTGTGCCGACAGGAATGGACAGGGGAGTCATGGCGTCCCACCACGAGCTAGTTAGTCACCTTGACGTCATTAGTGAGCTTTTTTTGAAGCCGTACATGCTTGGGCCAGTGAAATCATTGGTGGATCATGTAGGTGAGGGAGAGACTGACAGCGGAGGCCTGTCTCTCAAGAGTGTTAATTTAAAGTTTGGTGCGTGTGTGTGCGTGTGCGTGCGTGTGCGTGCGTGCATGCTTGTGTATGTGTGTGTGTGTGTGTGTGTGTGTGTGTGTGTGTGTGTGTGTGTGTGTGAATAGTAGCAGTATGATTGCTTGCGGTCTGAGCAGCTGAGATGGCCTCAGTTGCCCCTCTCCCCTGGGGGGGGGGGGGCTGATGTTTCTCACTCTGGTTGACAACGAGATTAGTTCTCCCGTGGGACGGTGGGTCCACTGCCTCTGAGCATGCTCCGAATGAGAAGACATGTCTGGCAGCTCGGCCCCCTCAGAGAACTCTGCCGTAAGGGAGAGACACAGGGTGTGTGTGTGTGTGTGTGTGTGTGTGTGTGTGTGTGTGTGTTATGGGTGTTGTATTCGGTGTGTGAGAGCTAGAGAAGGGGAGATGGTGGGATGAGGGGAGGATGTGTGTTAGAGCAGAAACAGAAGGGAGAAACAGCAGGGAGATCAACTCAGTCAGCCCTAACTGTGTGTGTGTGTGTGTGTGTGTGCGTGCGTGCGTGCGTGCGTGCGTGCGTGCGTGCGTGCGTGCGTGCGTGCGTGCGTGCGTGCGTGCGTGCGTGCGTGCGTGCGTGCGTGCGTGCGTGCGTGCGTGCGTGCGTGTGTGCGTGCGCATTGCTTGGATCCATGAGATCACGCTGAGCTGTGAGCTGTGCTTACCCCCAGCTCCACACAGCGAAATGCTGAATGTCTCTCTCGAGGGTGTAAACGTGCACCCTGCCTGTGTTTTTAAATGCTTCAGAGTTAAATCAGCACTCAGGATTTCGCTCGTGCATTTCGCTCATCTGCATCCGTTGTCTCCACACTTCCACTCTCATCCCGCCTCCCTCTCTCTTTCTCTCTCTCTCTCTGCTTGTTTGTGTCTCTCCCCTGTGAGCATGCATCCTGTATCCTGTCCGCCTGCCTGTTGTACTCCAACTCTCCAGCTGTGTACAAGGCAGACAGAGAGAGAATACACAGTGAAATGTGTGTTCATTTCTCCACTTGTAACTCAAAATGTTTACAAATCAATGTTGATTTTGACAGCAAATTTTGATTCAGTTTTAGTCATAGTCTTTTGAATAAAATTCCTTTTAGTTTTAGTAATATTTTAGTCATCTGAAAAGTTTTCGTTTTTGTCTAGTTTTAGTCGACTAAATATTTAGTCAACTAATGTACAGTTGATTTAGTCGACTAAAATGTATTTTGGCGGTGCCTTGATGGCGTCGTAATGGCTGATTTTACACTTGGTTGCATGCTGAAAATAGCAGATCTACAAGCTCACAACGTGTCGCGCTGCGACGCGTTGTGACTTGTCTTTTAGTTCTACTGGATCTCCTCTCCACTAGTCACTCCCTAACATTTTAGTCTAGTTTTTATTTGTAGACGAAATTGTTAATATATTTAGTCTTAGTTTTAGTCATCGTAGCTTAGTTTTTATTTTGTTTTTGTTTGTGAAAAAAAGGTAGTTGACGAACATTTTTCTTCATAGTTTCGTCATAATTTTTCGTCATAAATGTCATAGTGACATTTTTCGTCATTTTTCGTCATAGTAATTCTTCGTCACGACGAAATCAACACTGGTACAAATGTAACCAAATGGACCCTTATGGGTCCATTTGGTTACATTTGTACACACACTGAGTTAATTTAAAAGCAGGATTTGTAGAGAACCCCGAGGGGAAATTACTAGTCTGCATTGACCCGGCAGTGGCTAGCTCAGAGTGAGCACACGGGGGGGTTAGGTTTCTTGCTGGGGGGGACACTTAACCAGGCGACACGAGGCATGGAGGAGCTGTGGATCGAACTAGGGACCTTGTCATTCCCAGACGGCCACTCTCTCTCTACCTCTCTCTACCACTCTCTCTCTACCTCTCTACCTGTTCTTAACACTGAGGATTGTACTTTGTAGCCGGCAGTTAATAATCCGAGACAGCGTTGTACGCCCTACCAACTCTGTTCTTCGCACCTCATTGGTGCATGCAGACGGTTTTCTCTGTTGTTTCTGTTGGCGCGGCCATATGGATTTGTACGCTTTCCTTTACACACCACGGCGCCGGCCAGCGAAGTGCCTGTCGATGGACGGGGAGGCAGTCAAATTACTTTGCGGGAACGGCTACAATGATTCCTATAGCATTACTAGGCACAGAAAATAGGTGTAAAACGTCTCAGGATTCTTTTGTGAATATAGTTCGGTCTTGAGATAAACTGAAACGATGTCACTGAAACGTCTGAAGAGAGTAGTGCTTCTAAAGCTTGTCACAGTGCAATGCGTTGTGAGCTTGTAGAACTGCTATTCTTGGTGCTGGACACTGGCATACGACGATTTTAAATTGGACATTAGCAGACACCATGGCAGAGCCAGCCCGAAGCATAAGCCAAAAGCGGACGCTTTGGTAGAGCTCTTCACAGGTCCAAAATGACAGACCCGAACCCGAATGGACCCGTGAAATTTGTTCTGAAATCCGATTTGTTGTGAGATATTACAGAACCAACTTGACGTGACGTGACAAACCTAATAATTACGCTCTACCAGTGGGTAGTCGCGCATCAGGTGTGAAACCCAATCGTACCGAAACACAGAAGTTGACTGGCAGTCAATGACTGGCTGCTATTTATATGATATATACATTATATTGACCTATATGGCGTTATATCAACAAGGATAGGATGATTAAAAAAGGTTAGGTCCTTATCAGAAATGACTTTTGACAGGGGGAAAACTTAAGTCAAACTTGCGGAGTGACGCATTACTTTACCTGGGTTACATCTTCTGATAGTTGTGCTTGAACGTTGACATGAAATAATAATCCAGTTTAGTGTTTCATTAGCACGAGCGTGACAAAATACAGCTTGTAGTGACGCCGCTAGGATAGGCTAGGATAAAGATACCAAGGATTCGACAGTGTTATGCTGTTATGCGACACTAAAGTAGCACAGACGTAGTACGCCATTATGCTCGAAGCTGGTTATAAAGATACCAAGGATTTGTCAGTGAGGTCACTGTCATTTTGTCACTTTTCTCAGCTTTGTGTGAAACCCTGGTGATAGACTCAACGCTGCCTGCGCATATTTGTACAATCCATAAACCTGGAATCCCCGGCCGCCTTCTCGCGGACCGGTGGTACATGTCCGGTCCGCGGACCTGTGGTTGGGAACCTCTGGCTTAAGTGATTAAGCGCACTAGTTCTTCACTGGTGAGGTTTGCCTGCCTGACCCATTTTCATACACGATAAAACAACAATCTGAACTCAACCTGCCAACCTGCAAAAAAAAACATCTGCAGCAAGGTCATTCTCTAAGACTCTTGTTTTATTCATCAAACATGACAGTGCTTTTAATTTTCCAGGAGTCCTGTTCTTCTTTAATAAATGCCTTCTGCAGAAATATGCAGCATAGTACCGTTGCCTATTTAGAAGCGACATTCAACTAAACACACACACACACACACACACGCACGCACACGCACCTACTGTAATTGTCCCTTTAAATAAACCCTCAGTCACAGCCTTGGGCTGCACGGATGCTGGAGTGATAGAAGCAATAGTTAAGCCCTTAAAGCAGTCGATTGGCTCAAATTGAGAGGGGAAGAGAGGGGTAGAAAGAAAGAAGAGAGGGGAGAGATGGAGAGGGTTATAGTAAGAGTGGATCCACTCAACGACTTAATCCAGGCCCCAGGACACTCTCCTGCTGAGCTACACTCTCTCACGCGTGTGCATGCGCCTGTGCACGCGCACACAGGCATGCAGTCTCATTCTGCATGCTTAAGCGCTCTCTGTCTGCAATAACATCTTGTCAGCCTTGGCTGCAGGGGTGACGGGAAACTGCACTCATTCCTTTGTGCAGAAAAGAGGACACCGTCCCTTTCGTCCAGCCAACCTCCAGACACACACAGTTGCAGGCAGAGAAACGGAGTCGATTCCCTTTTAACCGGGCTACGAAGCTTATAGGCATAGAGTACAGAAGTCCTGACGTCACTCGTTCATCCCCTGGGTCGTAAAGTAAATTTCTCTATGGAGAACAACATTGGGTCATCATAGAATCGTCTCATATAAGAATTGTGGTCCCAAAAATAAACAAACTGTCTCGGCGATATTGTCAGGGAGGGGAGGCTCTGTATCGTTTATGATAGTCAGTCACTCATATTTGATGCAGTCTGTTTCTGGCGAAAATGTGACTAATTCGGAGGAAGTGACATTAGCGTTTTCTCACCGTCAGTTGATGCTTCATATCCATACGAGTCAAACCGCCGGGGTCATTTGTTTATTTTTGGAACACAGTTCTTATTTGGCGCGATATTAAACACGTCTATGGGAATTCAGAATGGGGGGGGGGGGGAACAGCAACCCAAGTAGGATGCGTAAATTACGTCAGACTTCGGTGCTCTATTCACGCTGTAGGGCCCTGGCTGCGGATGGTGGAGTACAGCAGGTGTAACGCCATCCGTTGTCTCGGAGCAAAGTCAAATCCGGAGTGTTAATTTAACTCTGAGGCTGCTAAAAATTGACCCTTAACGACCCCAGATTTTCCTGTGTGTAGGCAGACTGAATGGTGTAAGGAATACACAGGGGGTTACAGTCAGTCTGCTGTATGAGGGAGAGAGACGTTTGGGGGAGAGAGATGCCTCTGGAATGGCCTCCTCTGACACTCTGGCTATTGTATCTCGTCCCCATGGACTCATTCTATAACGGCAGGCTTCGCACAAACACTGAACAATGAGCGATTGTCTCCACTCATTCTGCTCTATCTCTCTCTCTCGCTCTCACTCGCTCTGCTCGCTTTCTTTCTCTTGCCCCCACCCCCTCTCTCTCTCTCTTTCTCCATCTCTCTCTCTCTCTCTCTCTCTCGCTGTCACAATCATCAGCTGTGTGTGTATGTGTGCATGCTTGTGTGCACGATTGTGTCCCAGAGGGCAGAGGGGAGGGATGGATGCGGCGCAGGCGACCAGTCTGAACCCAGGGACCGGCAGACTCGTTCATCTCCCACTTACACCCTCCCTCCCCGTTCATCGCCCCGGCATTGTGCTTTATGTGCCTTAAACACCGGCGCGGCGTCAGCCGGTGATTGTGGCCGTAACTCCTGGCCGCCTTCACCCGCCCGCCCCCGCCCCTTGGCCCTCCCCGCATACCCCCTCCGGGCTCCCTCGAAACGTAGGGGCCAGAAGAATTTATCGGGCAGCTTAAGCGAGGAGTGGCTGTTGCCGTGGGGACTGGTTTGGCACGGGTTTGGCTCGTTGACTCCCCTTCTCTCTGGCTCGGGCTTTTTTTAATTTATTTTTATATTTTTTTATGTGACATGTCCTTTAAGTCCTTTAAAGAATTGGGCGTTTCTGCCGAACGCCTCGGCTCCCTCTGCAAAAGATGGATGGCCCGCGTTCAAAGGTCTGTACGTTGTTGTTTTTTCCCCCTCCCCTCCCCTCCCTGGCTCTTTCTTTCCCCCCATATCTCCCCTCTCTCCTTCTTCCCCCTCCATGCTTTCTAACTGAGGCTTTATAGGGTGGTATTAGTGTTGTCAACTAACCAAGCCAGGGATTTGCCTTTCGTTTTGTTTTGGACCCTTAAGATGATGCTCCCTCGCTCTCCTGACGAAAATAACAAAAGCTAGGGGCGATAAAACGGCACACCGGTCAACCTCGCTTTCGTTGAGTCGATTTTTCACCCCTGTCGAGTGGACCGCACGCCTAGCAACGATGTGTGTGTGTGTGTGTGTGTGCGTGTTGTTTGGTCTTGAATGACCGCCACACTTAGCCGTGTGTGCGGAGTCATCTCCACTGGGCTGTGCTCAGTGGAGGTTTCCTGGTTTGCTTTTAGTCATCCGATAAACGATGGCAGAGGTTCACGTTTGGCATTCCAAACACTGAGACGGACGAGCGTGTTTTGTGGCGATAAGTCTCGTAGCTGTCGAATAAAAGTGGTGAAAATGCTTGGGCTATTCTTTTTCATTTTTTTTTAAATACACATTCCAGATGTAAAAACGTCCGCTGCTTGTAGCATGTGTGTAACGTAAGAGGGCCCGGGGGTTCGCGCTGCACTACAACCTAATCTCCCAACGCAGAGTGAGAGCCAACTGCATCTTAACACCCCACACACATCTATTCAACACTCATTTAAGCAGAAGAGCAGCGCACACATATTCAGAAGCACACAAACAAACAGGCAGCATAGCATGCTCTACTGTACGTACTGTATATACAGTTAAAATGCTCATTCAATCCATACAGAAACCCCTCCCGTCTGGATTCTTGCTTCATATGCTGGGTTTGGTGGGTGTACTACTGTATACTGTACTAAAACGTGAATGAAATCTCCATCCTTGAGAATAGGCTCTGTCTTCATTCAGAATGGATTTGCACAGCCTTGAACAGTGCACTGTTACTTAAAATCCTCAAAGGCCCTGTCATTTATCATGTGAATAATATTGCTATATCATTCCCATGCCAGCAGCCATTGTTGAAGGCTCCCTCCTTCATGCATTTATTCTGCATCTATTCAGCGTTACTGCGGATGATTCTCTCCTGAATATACCGCCCGCTTCAACCAAATCAGTAGATTGTTACGTCTCCCAACCACTATACTTGCCAGATCGTTTTTGTGCAAATGAAAGTATAACGCAAAAAAAAATTGATGCCTTCAAACAAGTCCTCTCCGGGGTGGAGCATAATTGTGCATAGATGGTTCAGCAACCACAGGGCTGGAAGGAGCAGCAGCTCGCTGTATACAGTATGGTTGTGTGTACAGTAATGGTCCACAGCTGTGTCTTTACCATCAGAGATATATGTAAACAATTGACCATTCTCTGGCCCTCATTTATCAATGGAGTGTACTAACCAGCTTAAATTCGAGCCCAGGAATTAGACTCCACATTTATGAGAAATAGATGGGGCTGTCATCATATGAACGTTTATGGAGTGACTGATTAATGCGTAAGCTTTAATGGAGGCTGGTGTGTGGTGGGCTGGTTTGGTTACCTATATCTCCGATCTTCCGCTGTGGTCCCGTGGTCAAAACTCGCAATGAAGATCACTCGCGCTGGCTAGGCACAGACTGCATTCGAGCGTCGGGTTTATCCTTAAATGAGGTTCCACATGACTCCAGAAAGACGTAGCATACTGTAGGCTACCCAAGTTGGGAGACTTCCCTCTCACGTCATGAAAGCGTAGCAGTCCCCAAAATCCTCTCGTATGTATGCGCTCATCTTAACACAGAGGCAGTAAAGCACTTGTATGAATGGCTGAATAATTAAGCATCTAATTTTTATTTATTAGTTTATTAGCCATTCAGTTTTGGAGTGAATACATATGTTAAAGGTTTCATGACATTCAGTTTTACCACACATTAAAAGTCTTTGTCATGGTCCTTCAAACGTGTATAAAACGTTTTTACAAAAAAATCCACTCCAGTGATCCATGGCAGGTGTTTTTCTCTCACATTTCTAAAGCCTTTTCAACTGCAATGAAAAAAGAAATGTTTGCCTGCGGGTGTCGCTGTTGAGGGATTTTGCCTGTCAATCATCACCTCTGCTCCGCCCCCCCCAAAGGAAAGGATAGGGGAGGGGAGGGGCGAGGAGGAGAGTGGGCGGGATTAATGGCCTGTGACTTCACTGCCCAAGGGCCAAGCTCAGATTGCTTTTCAGCCTAATTATTCAGAAAACCCCAGACCACAGAAAATCCACTGAATGTTCAAAGTTCAGATTTTTTGGGTGTAATTGAGGTCATAAAACCCCCCAAAAAACATAAAAAATTAAAAAAGTGAAAATGAATGTCAGAACCATTAAGATGCCTGTCAGATGGTCAGACAATGCTGCTCCGCATGTCTATGATGGGACAAACGGTGTAGACAAATCCTACGCATCCTCAGACCAGACGTGAGATCTGAGCGGGCCATACACTCAAGTCAAAGTCACGATGGAATGATGAATGCCGGCGGTGCCGCGTGATCTCGCCATACGCCCGTTTTTTGCTCTACACCACTTTGATAAATGAGGGGCCTCTGTGTCTAACGTCCAGCGGTCTGTGTCGTTTCTTTTCCCCCAGTAATGGCACGGCGGGTAAGATGAACGGAGCATTGGAGCACTCGGACCAGCCGGACCCGGACGCCATCAAGATGTTCGTGGGCCAGATACCCCGCTCCTGGTCAGAGAAAGAGCTGAAGGAGCTGTTTGAGCCCTACGGTGCCGTCTACCAGATCAACATCCTCCGCGACCGCAGCCAGAACCCTCCACAGAGCAAAGGTCAAAACACACACACACACACACACACACACACACACACACACACACACACACACACACACACACACACACACACACACACACACACACACACACACACACACACACGCACACACACAGTGGTGGAAAAAGTACTCACATGTTTTACTTAAGTAAAAGTACCAATACTGAAATATAGAAATACTCTGTTACAAGTAAAAGTCCAGAATTGAAAATTTACTTGAGTAAAAGTACAAAAGTATCGTCATCAAAATATACTTAAAGTATCAAAAGTACTAAAATATTTGAAAATAGCAGATCTACAAGCTCACAACTAGTACTGAGTACTAGTTACTACAAAGTAACTAGTAATTAAAGTTTTCTAATAATTGTAGTGGAGTAAAAGTACAATATTTGCCTCTGAGATGTAGTGGAGTAGAAGTAAAAGTATAGACAATTGGAAATACTCCAGTAAAGCAAAAGCACCTCAAAATTGTACTTAAGTACAGTACTTAATAAATGTACTTAGTTACTTTACACCACTGCACACACACACACAGAAACATTCTGAAATGTCTACTTTAGGCTTTACACAAACAAATACTGCAGCACGTATAAAATTATGTTTTGACGACGAGACGAAACATTTTCTCGGCACACAAATTGGGGACAAAGACTTATGTTGTCAACTGTGCAAAAACATTAGATATGCCGCAATTGTCTCCCCATTCGCCCTCGTTCTCTTTGATGAATTTGTCAGGAGTGAGGCCAAACAATAGAGACAGGCGCAACGAGGAGGCAGACAATAGTGCTGCCATATTAACAGCCATCACACAGAGGGACACAAAGTGGAAGGCTGATGACACTCCAGATGTGATGGTGTGGGAGGATGGAGGGATATATATACACATACAGACAGTACAGGCAGAGAGAGAGAGAGAGAGAGACAGGTGGGGTGGCACAAGTATTGTTGAAAACGTGTCTGTATAACAAATTATGAAATCAGATTATCTTTGGAAAAGGCAAAGCAGCGCACTGCCTCTCTCTCTCTCTCTCTCTCTCTCTCTCTCTCTCTCTCTCTCTCTCTCTCTCTCTACCTCTCTCTACCTCTCTCTCCCGGTTTCAGGGAGGGAGTCGTATCACAAAGCAGACTCCCATCAAACCCAATCACCTCGTTTTTGCACACCACCAACACTGTCACATGTTTTGTGTGTGTGTGTGTGCGTGTGTGTGTGTGTGTGTGTGTGTGTGTGTGTGTGTGTGTGTGTGTGTGTGTGTGTGTGTGTGTGTGTGTGTGTGTGTGTGTGTGTGTGTGTGTGTGTGTGTGTGTGTGTGTGTGTGTGTGTGTGTGTGTGTGTGTGTGTGTGTTCGTACCCTTCCAATGACTTTCTCCTCTTCCTCCTCCTATGGTTTAAATCTGCTCTGTTCTGCTTTGAAGAAGGATAACCTAGAAGGTCAGAGATATGTTCCTCTCCTCCATCAACAATCTCTCTCTCTCTCTCTCTCTCTCGCTCTCTCGCTCTCTCTCTCTCTCTCTCTCTCTCTCTCTCTCTCTCTCTCTCTCTCTCTCTCTCTGGCTCGGGGCTCTTGAATGAGTTGCTTTTTGTGGCTGAGTATCACTCACTGACACACTTCTGTCGGGAGGAGAACACACCTACTATGTCATTTTCCCCCAATGACAGTCTTTCTTCTCACTTTTTAACTGTCTGCCCCTCCCACCTCCCCTTCCTGCAAGACGGAGTGTTTTAAGAGCAAATGGACCATTTGATTGGCCTCTTACCCGCCTTGTTATTATTCCCAAGCTTTCGACAACTGTTATTTCCTCTGAGTTAAAGTAAACACTCTCGAGTCTTTCCCATTCCGCCTGGCCTCATCTGCACCTCCTCACACCAGGGGGCCACAGTGCCCTCCAAACCATAGACGTATAAAGGTAGACGCCTCCTCCGGCTCTGAGGCATCTGTCTGTATCTCGGGCGTCTGTGACACAAGCTCGCGCGTGTGTCACAGAAGGGGGCGTTCGGTAAAGGCCAATCAGAGGCAGGTGGGGGCGGGTTTTTTCGTAACCCAGCCCTCAACCCTTTAAGAGGCAGCCGCGCAGCAACTAGTCACTTAGACGCGCTGTGATTGGCCAGTAGTCACTTTGAATGGCATCGTGCCTCCTCTAAAATGGCGGACGGCCGCGATACAGGTTCGCTCCAACGAACTGCAGAGGTCAATGAGGTATCTAGGTTTCTATATCTATGCTCCAAACCAGCTCCCTGGTCGCACTGGAGCCAATGGGAATTCTCGTTAGTGTCAGGGAAACTGCTGTGATTATTTTAAATTAACGACAGTTTAAAAAAATATATATATATATATTTGTAGGGGCTTTTTCTGCCTTTTATTTATAGTTTGTAGTAGAGATGGACAGGCAACAGGGGGAGATTGAAGGAGGCATGAGCTCGGCCCTGGCCTCCCTAGGTTGGCAGAGGGAAGGTAGTGCCCAGGATTACATAGACAATTGGCACTGGGTGTAAAAAATGGGGTTACAAAATCGTGGGATAAAAATGTAGGGAAAAAAAAGGAAACGGGGGGAGAGAGATGGGGAGAGACATGCAGCGAAGACCGTCGGGAACGGGACTCGAACTCGCGGTGCGCTGTCTGTCAGGCTACTTAAGCGGTCGTAGGTGCCTGGATCGCAAGGCCAGCGGTCCGGGCCAAATTAGCAATAGTATTAACTAATTAAGTGTTGGGTTGTGTGAGCATGCTCCATTGCCCGTAGCAACCCTGGGCAGGGTCTGCAGGGTCTGTGTTAATAACGCTTTATTTATTTATGGGGGGGGGATTTCTGATTTTCGAATGTGTTTGTCAGGCCAGGTCACCTTGTCTGGTGCAGCTCTTCCAAACAGATGTGTGCACAGTATGTGTATTTGTGCATGCGTGTACTTATGTACATGACGCGCTTTGAATTGTCCTGATGCAGTCAACGCTACTACCCGACTACCCATCTAGCAAGAGGCCTTAACTCTTTAACTGCCAGAGTAATGGTGTAATAGTGGGACGCTACTGCCAGCGAAAACGATACATTAAAGTTAAAGGGGAAGACCACTCATTTTCAACATTGAACTATGTCTTTAATACACCTTAGAGCTGTTGTGTGGAAATAAGAAAAAAGCCCCCCCTCCCCCTTCTGTGTTGCCTAGAAAAGGATAATTGATTGAGGTCATGTGATCAGTAGCCTCGGAAACCCATGCCTTTTTTGGGGCGGTGAAACCGCCCCTATAAGTGAGGTTTGGAAATTTGTACAATTATCTTGGGCAGTGAAACCGCCCCTATAAGTGAGGTTTGGAAATTTGTACAATTATCTTGGGCAGTGAAACCGCCCCTATAAGTGAGGTTTGGAAATTTGTACAATTATCCTGCGCTGTGATTGGCCAATCACAATCTATTCAGGACTGTGATTGGCCAGTGTCACATGACACATGTGCATAGCCCTATATAAGAAACCATAACTTTAAAAAAAACATAAATTGGTTTTTTTAAAGTTATGGTTTCGTCCATCATAAAGAGTGTTTCAATAAATGTATTTATCTTTTGTACATGATTGGTTGACTCCATTCAGTATTGTGATTAGCTAGCAAGACACCGCCCACTTCACACAGGGTGTGATTTTTTGTTACAAAAGAAAAAAGGCTGGGGGAACCATGCAGGAACGGTGGTTTCGGAGTGGGAGTGAACCGTGTTATCTCCTAACCAATCAGAGTGCAGAGGGGCGTCGCTCTAAATTTGGTGACGTCAGCGTGTTCCGTGCACAGGCCGGGGGGGGAGGGGAGGGGAGGCGGGGACATAGATTGGTGAAGCAATAGGAAGCGGCGCTGGAATCCAACCGCCTGGGTTTGGATCCGCCCTTCAAGACCATCGATAGGGCTCGCTCTTTCAGGCTATGTAATCAGTGACATACGCAGGGTGTACTTTTGGCTCCGCCCCCTCAGCCAAAAGTACACCCTGCGTATGTCACTGATCACATGACCTCAATGAATTATCCAGTTCTAGGCAACATAGAGGGGGGGGGGGGGCTTTTTTCTTATTTCCACACAACAGCTCTAAGGTGTATTAAAGACATAGTTGAATGTTGAAAATGAGAGGTCATCCCCTTTAAATGGAGTGGAGGTACTTCTGTGGCCTACTGGCAAAGTGCATACATAGTTTGGCTCTGATCAGTACAGTGGTTTGGTAGATTATCTCAGACAGACAGACAGACAGACAGAGAGACACGCACACGCACACACACACACACACACACACACACACACACACACACACACACACACACACACACACACACACACACACATAGACAGACCCTGTCAGAGACGGCTCACACCGTAAAAAAGGGATATAAAAAAAAGGAATTCAAGGAAGAATAGCTTTACGGATTATTACAGTTCAAAAGTACACGAAGCCAATGTTCTGAAATGATTGAAAATGGACTTAAGAAGACATTCAAAGCCTGTGCTCTGTGTTCGGCTCTCCCTCTGTGGACCCCTGGGCAAATAAGAGTATGCTGTGTCTCTATCTCGCATCAGTTGGTGCCTCCTCGGTCCGCAGATAGACAGATCTGGACGTGTGTACTGTCGATGCCTTAACCACTTAGCCACTTGAACTCTAGCATCCATATTATTCTGGAGAGAACATTCGCAGACAATAGCCAATCTGCAAGCATCGTGTCGCAACGCTGCACTTTGTGAGCTTGTCAGCTTTTTCCAGTGATGAGATTTGTTGTAGACTAGGGAAAAAAGAGGGGGGGGCAAGAATGGAGCCCTGGGGGACCCCAGTCAACGAAGTATGCAGGGTGTGGTTAAGCCCTATATATACTGTACAGTCAGTGGTGTGAAAAGTACTCAAATGTTTTACTTTAAGTAAAAGTATCAATACTGCAATGTAGAAGCACTCTGTTACAAGTAAAAGTCCGTAATTCAAAATGTACTTTATTAACACATTGACTGCCAGAGTTTATTCATAATGTACTCACCCCTGTGCCAGCAATTTGCGTGTTTTTTAATTTTTTTGTTTTGTAATTTTTCATTCAAATACATGCTCTGATTGTGTTGTCAAGCACCTACGATTGTTCCACCAGTAGAGAGCAGCACATCCAAACATTGATCACCTCGCTCACCCACTCCCAAACAGGCCCACGTCATATCCGGTCATTCAAAGGATGTGACGTTTTCGACAATTCCCGGCCCGCTGATCGGCCTGAAAACGATGTGATACACTACGACGATGACTGTTAGTCACCCGGACCAAAGAAAATAGAAGTTGAGCTGTCCGTTTGTCTTTTATACCGTGTGAAAAACTGTGTTTTTCCTTATTCTGGCCGAAAATCACCGGAGAAAAACAACGTGACCCGGAAATGAATTATTTTTTTTTACATCCGGCTCCGGGTGAGTGTGACGTAAGTGGAAAACGAAAGTGTTGATGAGAAATAAACACAGCCGTGCGATCACAGATTAAACAATGAAAATTCAAAATAACGCATCAATGCGTTCTTTGGAATCCTGGCACTCAAGCGATGGATTTGAAAGAACGCATCGATGCGATCTTGGCACTGTATGTGTTAAAGTACAAAACTGTTGGTATGAAAATGTACTTTAAGTACCAAAAATAAAAGTATTAAAATGTTTGAAAATAGCAGATCTACAAGCTCACAACGCGTCGCACCTCAGAATTGTACAGTACTTGAGTAAATGTACTTAGTTACTTTATACCACTGTATACAGTAGCCTACTTGGTCATACAACAAATAGCTAAAATAGATAGGCTATTTTTGAAAATATTTCAAATTAAAACATTTTAAGATTTGGAAAGTTTTAGTATATTTTCACCTGTAATGAAATGCCTAAAATCGGGATGTCAGGGATAGTGTGTTGAGGAGAAAGGTGACTCACTCAACTTAGGTTTGGCGCAAGTGTTGGTCTTAATAGGCGTCTGACAGCGAGTTGGAGTATGCTGTAGCGTTCAGTTTTGTCTCATGGAAAAAGCAATGAGATGATCCAGAGTTTTATTGTATTCACCCCTGGCTCAGGAAAGCTATCTCTGAACGCAAAAACAGCTACAATATAATTCAATTTCTGTGCGGAGTGGAACAATTGCAAAATCATTTCAAGCTTTGAGTAACTAATGTGTTCACACACACACACACACACACACACACACACACACACACACACACACACACACACACACACAGGCAGAAATACACGTCTATTTTGACACACACGCACAGTCGCACACACAGGATTTCAAGCACATTTAGACAACGAAATGTGTTCAGTCACACAGACAAAAAGACACAGCCAGTGTGCGTGTACACACACACACACACACACACACACACACACACACACACACACACACACACACACACACACACACACACACACACACACACACACACACACACGCACACACAAATTTGTCAGCTATAAGAGAATTTGATTCTCCATCACCACCATGATGAAATCTCTCTTGCAGAGTTTTCCTGTTGTGGTATCCAGCAGCTTCAGTTGCAGTCCAGTTGCAGACATTTTGCTTTGAAATTACAAGCCAGCCGCATACTCTCGCTCAATGCTTAACGTCCAAGGCAATTATCTGCTTTAATGGATTCAGTTGAGACAGGGCCGACCTGAGACGCAAGACTTATTTATTTCATTCTTTCCTAAAGCAAAGCAGGCAATTATATTGCCTTTAACAAGACGTTAGCTTTGTTAGCGGACAGCCCGGGCCCAATTAGAGAGCCACACTGCAGGTGGATTTAAATGGGATAGGGGATTGTGCCACATACATTTGTGTATGTGGGCATGTGTGCGTGTGTGTGTGTGTGTGTGTGGGGGGGGTATCTACGTGCCTGTGTCACTGTGTCTTTTGTTGGTGCCTGCTTGTCACATTTGTTTTTCTGTGTGTGTGTGTGTGTGTGTGTGTGTGTGTGTGTGTGTGTGTGTGTGTGTGTGTGTGTGTGTGTGTGTGTGTGTGTGTGTGTGTGTGTGTGTGTGTGTGTGTGTGTGTGTGTGTGTGTGTGTGTGTGTGTGTGTGTGTCTGTCTGTGTGTGTGTGTGTGTGTGTTCATACTTTTGCATGCCTCAGTACTCGGTCGGTCGCCGGGTTCGCAGCACAGAGTGAGGCTGGAATCTTTCTGGGCTGGGATCTTTCTAAGCGTTCGGGGTCGGCCAGAAGGCAGCTTTGATTCCAGAAAGTGCTCGTGTGTGCTGCAGGGAGAGAGGGAGGGAGGGGGGGGGGGGGATTTGCAGGGTGACATTGGTGGTGCTCCACCAAAGTAACTAGTGGATTGTATATAAATTATATACCTCTGAAGTGCTGAGAGCCGGTGTGGGTCCTGTGGAAACAGGATTAGAACGCAAGCCAATTGTTTGCCAGGAACACAGCATTGTTTGAAGTCGTCAGCCTACACAGTTAATCCTCGGTGTTAATTTAACTCTGAGAGTGTGCAAATGTAAGTATAGGGACCAGAGTGTTACGTTTGTACACCCAGCATTTGTTTCTGTGTATTGCCCTGCCCACCAGTGTTGATTTCGTCAACTAAAACTACAGTATGACGAAAAATGTTCGTCGACTACCTTTTTTCACTGACAAAAACGAAATAAAAACGAAATAAAAACTAAGCTGATGACTAAGACTAAATATATTGACAATTTCGTCAACAAATAAAAACTAGACTAAAATGTTAGTGAGGGACTAGTGGAGAAGAGATCCAGTAGAACTAAAAGACAGTCATTTTATGTTTGGTTGCGCTCGGGTGTTGCGCTCTGAAAATAGCAGATCTACAAGCTCACAACGCGTCGCGCTGCGACGCGTTGTGAGCTTGTCGATCGGCTATTTTCAGCATGCAACCAACCAAGTGTAAAATCAGCCATTACGACGCCATCAAGGCACCGCCAAAATACATTTTAGTCGACTAAATCAACTGTAGATTTAGTCGACTATAACCTTATGATATTTAGTCGACTGAAACTAGACAAAAACTAAAACATTTCAGATGACTAAAATATGACTAAAACTAAATGGAATTTTATTCAAAAGACTATGACTAAAACTAAATCAAAATTTGCTGTCAAAATCAACACTGTTGCCCACTCCCTTTTTTCCATCTGCCTGATCGCTGTTCTAATTACTGTCGAAATCAAATGCACAATATTTCTCCGCTTTTCTCCCAACGTTGTCAGTCAATGTCAGGACTGGAGAGAGAGAGAGAGAGAGAGAGAGTAGTATAAAGAGAGAGAGAGAGCGTGTACAGTATGTCCCATGCCACCCAGAGGGCCGTGTGAGCAGTAATTGCAGTAGAGTGTAGTTAATGTGGGTCAGCAGTTGAGCGGAGCCCCAAGGGCTGGAGGAGATGGGGGGGGGGGGGGGGGGGGGCTTCACACCACACCATGGCCCATAGACCATATTCACACGGCGGCCATGTTCCTATTAAGTCAATGAAGTGCCACCCCGTTTCCACGGCAACGGGGTGGCACTTTCAATGTTAAATTCCAATATGGCCGCCGTGTGAATATGGTCTATTGTGGGGTGCTTGGGATGTGGGGTAAAAGAGCAGGAGTGTAACGGTTCTCAAACCGAACCCGGAAAACGGCATCCAAATGTCCGCGGTCCCGAACTGCATTTCAGGTCACCATGTTGGAGCTGAGAAACAATCAGCCTTGCTGTTGCGTCACGCTTTTGAATGTTTTTTTAGTTAACCTGGCCGCTTTCTGACAGAAAGCCAATCAGAGCCAGGTAGGGCGGGTCTAACGGCGGGTTTTCGCTGAATCACGGTGCAGAAAGGGATAATGCGAGTCATAAGCCTCCACGGTTTATACTGTGTTGTACGATGGTGTCTTGCAGCGCAAATAGCAAGATCTACAAGCTCACAGCTATTTTAGGTACGCGATACCGTCGTATTGCAAAGCGGTAGGCTCTGTTCCATTTAGTGTAGCACAGTGGTTCTCAAACTTTTTTATTTATTTCAAGGACCCCCATAACTCTGAGAGTGTACAAATGGAACCAAATGGACCCTTTTGTCCGTGGTTCCATTTGTACACTCTCAGAGTTACACACCCATATGGGGCCATTTGGAACCCCCTCAAGGAACCATGAGGGTACCAGTCCTGGGGTCCTGGACCACACTTTGAGACCCACTGGTGTAGCAGAGTGCTTCCAGTGAGCCAACATGGACACCATCAGCACCCTGACTCTGTTTGTCCAGAATGGAACTGAGCCTTCATTATTATAATTGGTAAGACCTGTGAAGGAAGCAAGGAAGAGGCCCCAATTTCTTCTTTCTATGTCTGCTGTGCATAGAGCCTATTCAGCTTCTTGACTTCACAACTAAGAACCCCCCTCTTCTTACCTTTTCAAACCCGGCTCTCACCTCCTCTAACCTGGCTTGGGAAGCCTGCATTGACCTGCGGTCGGTGGTTGGTATGGTTGAGGCGGGGGGGGGGGGGGCGCAGCCTTTCAGTCAGTCAAAGGCCTACTTCAGTCTCCATGAAGCATTTATGAATCCAAGCAGCTCCCTGCGCTGCTTCCCATTCCATTCACGGCCTCTGTTATTCCCATGCTTTTTCCTTTTTTTCTCCTCTCTCCACAAACACCCATCCAATCACGCACCAGTGTTCAAGCACACATGAAATACACATGAAACATGCACTGGCATAGCCACACACAGACAGACACACACACGCACAGACACACACGCACGCACGCACACGCACACACACACACACACACACACACACACACACACACACACACACACACACACACACACACACACACACACACACACACACACACGGATGTATTATGCATTTCCCCCCTCTTACACTGGGTTTGTGTGTGTGGTATGTGTTTCGACTCGAGTGTTCCTTTACAACAACTTTGAGCCATCTCAGCCTTCAGGTAAATGTTTGTGTTGAGGGGAGCACGCACACACACACACACACACACACACACACACACACACACACACACACACACACACACACACACACACACACACACACACACACACACACACAGACTTGTCTGCCCAACGGACATGAATTACTCATCCATGTTCACCACTTCAAGCTGGCGTCTATTTTATGTCATTCTAGGTGAAAATGTATTACATTTTGTGATTAAAAACGTATTTCATCTACAAGCTCGCAATGCCTCCCATCACTATACGTTGTGAGCTTGTAGATCAACTATTTCCACATATCAAAAAAAAAATATCTAAATCCTAACAGTACATGGAACACGTTGCTATATCAGTGGTGCTCCAACTTTTTCATGTCAAGGACCCCCAAAATGATATGTATTTGGCCGCCGACCCGCATCCCAAAATATTTTGTTCCAGGGACCCCCCAAGAAGCAAATATTGGAGTTAAAAATGTTCGTTTAAAAAGATGCATATATTCAAAGATTTGCATAAATGTTCACGATTTTAAAAAAAATAGAAGATCTACAA
Organism: Gymnoscopelus braueri; assembly: GCF_963280865.1. NCBI lineage: Eukaryota > Metazoa > Chordata > Actinopteri > Myctophiformes > Myctophidae > Gymnoscopelus > Gymnoscopelus braueri. The sequence continues at coordinate 24,500,014 of NC_137625.1, forward strand.
GCTCATATTATGTCTGCTATTTTTAAACTTGCTGTGGTAAGTAACGGATGAATGTCTGGGAAGACACAGACAGCCATGTTCTCGCCACATATCGACAAGCCTCGGCTGTCAAAAGCCTCCATACAGGTTGCCATGTCAATAGTCCTCTCATTCACTCCACGTCTTTCTCCTTGTAGACGCATATCTCTCTCGGTTTGCGTGTGCCCGGCTTTTAAGTGGTTCATTTGCAGTGTTGCGTTTATGTATTTGGCCGGGAGGTTGTTACCAAAAAGATGCTACTTTTGGTAACATGGAGAAAAGCCACACATAAAGATGAACACATAATATATTCTCATTGGCTCACCACGGCTGTGTGTTGAGCTGGGAGTGCGTTGACTCTTAAATAGGTGCAACACTTCTGCAGAGAACACAAGCTTGTGTGTGTGTGTGTGTGTGTGTGTGTGTGTGTGTGTGTGTGTGTGTGTGTGTGTGTGTGTGTGTGTGTGTGTGCGTGTGCGTGTGTGAGCATGTGAGGTCCACTCTGCTCTTTGATCCTTGTCTTGACAGCCCACCACCTGGGACGTTCCGCCACATGCTGCATGGCTGAGCCTCTCAGGCCCCAGCTACACCATGGGAATGACAAAAAGCAGTGCTAAGGCCCCCGCTAACAGCCAACCCTCCCCGTATACACTCTATATGCCTGCGGAATCGCTAACGCCACACCAAAAGCTAACCCTCCCACGTATACACATGATATGCAAAATGCCATCGGAATCGTAATTCACCCCGCTAACCAATGAGCTAGCCCCATACGGGCGCTATTGGAATTGCTAATCCCACACCAGAGGCCTGCTTGAACACAACTGGAATCTTTGAAACGCAACTGGAATCTTAACCCATTAAGGCCTGAGGTTCCGATTCTACAAAATGTCTTCTAAATCCTAACAGTTTTCTGAAAAACCTATGTTGCTATATCAGTGGTTCTCAAGCTTTTGCATGTCAAGGACCTCCAAAGGTATGTGTAGTTGGCCCGACCCCCATCTGAAAATGTTTTGTTCCAGGGACCCCCAGAAGCAAAGATTTCAGTTACAAATGTTTGCTTTAAAAATATATATATTGAAAGATTTGCACACATTTTCAAGATTTTTCAAAAATAGCAGATCTACACGTTCATAGCACGGCACCGAGTGCCTTGGATATCTGCTATTTTTTAATAGCCAAAAGTATAAAATAATGGTTATAGCTCAAATAAAAAATAACACAGATGCGTTCCTGGATTAATAGTTAGGGGATATTAAAAAAATCTTGGAATAAATTCCTTACCAAAAAAATTCTTCACCAATGTGTTTGTAAAGGTGTCTAGTAACACATCTCACAAAGACTGAAATGCAGTCCCCCTAGGAGAATTTTTGACAGCTCCTTAAAGTTGGGGTACCCACCATAACCTTGGTTAAAAAAAAAATCCAAAACAAAATCTAAATTTAATTCGGTTTTAAGTAGCATGTGAGGTGTCAAACTAGGGTGTTTTTATGATTCTGAATCCATTGCAAGCATTTGTTTTGCACCAAAACCACTCCTTGGGCTAAAAACGGCCCAATCTCAATGGGCTTTTTACACAAAAAATATACCTGGAAAAGGATGGCTATGGCCGTTTTTAGCCCAAGGAGTGGTTTTGGTGCAAAACAAATGCTTGCAATGGATTCAGAATCATAAAAACACCCTAGTTTGACCCCTCACATGCTACTTAAAACAGAATTAAATTTTGATTTTTGTTTTGATTTTTTTTTAACCAAGGTTATGGTGGGTACCCCAACTTTAAGGAGCTGTCAAAAATTCTCCTAGGGGGACTGCATTTCAGTCTTTGTGAGATGTGTTACTAGACACCTTTACAAACACATTGGCGAAGATTTTTTTTGGTAAGGAATTTATTCCAAGATTGGAAAATATTCTGCTAATATCCCCTGACTATAAATGGGTATATATGTATTATAATATAGGATAATAGTGCAACCGTGCTCTGCCTGTCCGACACGCAGACCGGCTGCATTAGCCGTGCACTAGCTTGGTGCACAAAGCGTAATAAACACCACTAGCATTCTGCAAGTTAACGCTCCCGCCACCTTGTTCGACAACCAAATCATAATACCTCCAAAGCTATGTTAACAGAGATCCTGCTCGCGCGGGAATCATAACAGCCGTGCTCTAGCACTAAGCTAAGAGTTATCCCGCTAATGCGCCGGCCCGGGCCGCTCGCACCATACAAAATCGTGATGCACATCACGTTGCTAATGCTAGGCTAAGGGCCAATTACTCAGCAGCCCCCGGTACTCAGAGGACTCCGCGGGAATTCAGCTGCATTATGCCTCACCGCCTCATCAAAGGGACTTTGGGATGTGTGGATATGCTAAACCTACTCCAGATGTGCGCACTACTGAGATGGAACACCAAAACGCTCGCCCCAAAACACAGTCGCCCCTGGGCAAATCCGGCGGTATTCACCTGGTATTCCTAAACGTAACCTCAGTAAACTATGCCTAAACCTAACCTTATTCCTAAACGTAACCTCAGTGTGTGTGTGGGTGTGGGTGTGGGTGTGGGTGTGTGTGTGTGTGTGTGGGTGTGGGTGTGGTGTGTGTGTGTGTGTGTGTGTGTGTGTGTGTGTGTGTGTGTGTGTGTGTGTGTGTGTGTGTGTGTGCGTGCGTGCGTGCGTGCGTTCTTACGTGCGTGCGTCCTCAAAATCTGGAGTGTTCATTTATCTCTCAAAGAGTCAAAAAAGTAACGTAAGGGTCCATGATTGACTGTAAAATATATAGATATATTTTTTGTAATGGCTGTCAGTGCAGCTGTCAGTCAGTCTTAGAAATGGGGGCGAGCGTGTTTTGGGGCGAGCCTTCCGGTTACCCTGAGATGCACTGCAGGGCATGTGTCATAAGGGCAGATGTCCAGGATATGACGGGGAGATGCCCCGCACAGCCCAAATAGAGTCATTTCCACGTGTCTGACGTCGGTGTCTCCTGCCGTCTCTGTCTGACTGACTCTGCAGTTTTAATTGTTTTCTGTTTTCTGTGCTGCTGCTGACTGAGAATGGCCCACAGCTCCACTGTTTCAGCCCTCCTCTGCGGGGATTATGGAAGGATTAATGATGAGACAGCCCCCTCTTCTCGCTTTCGCTCTCTCTTTCTGTGTCTGTGTATGTGTGCATACAGTGCATACAGTGGTGTAAAGTAGCTAAGTATTTACTTTACTGGAGTATTTCCAATTGTCAATAGGCTACTTTTACTTCTACTCCACTACATCTCAGAGGCAAATATTGTACTTTTACTCCACTACAATTATTTGAAAACTTTAGTTACTAGTTACTTTGCAGATATAAATTATTATATTATAAAACATACATGAATGAGTTTAGCCTTATTTTATATTTTAGGCTATTTGAAAATAGACGCTCTACACGCTCACAGCGCGTTGTGAGCTCGTAGATCTGCTATTTTCAAACATTTTAGTACTTTTACTTTTGTTACTTTAAGTACATTTTGATACCAATACATTTGTACTTTTACTCCAGTAAATGTTGAATTCGGGACTTTTACTTGTAACAGAGTACTTCTACATTGCAGTATTGATACTTTTACTTAAGTAAAACATTTGAGTACTTTTTCCACCACTGGTACCACTGAAGTGAATCCAAAACTATATTTTCTTCCTCTCTGTCGGGTTGTTTTGTCCTTCGTTCGTCTGGCGTATATGTCGACCGGCAAGTCCGAGTGGATGAAGAAAGTAAATATCTCTTTGTTGTTCCTTTTTACTTACCTGTCTCCCTCTCTCTCTCTCCCTCTCCCCCAGGCTGCTGTTTTGTCACATATTACACAAGGAAAGCCGCCCTTGAAGCCCAGAATGCACTGCATAACATAAAGACCTTAACGGGGGTAAGTGTGCGTCCTCAGGTCTCCTCTCTGCCTACACCTCCTCTAATCGCACACTCACAGCAGCACCCCCGAAGCCCTCTCATACCACTGACACTTTTCTGCTCTAGTGTTTGCGCTCCTGAGTGTGTGTGTGTGTGTGTGTGTGTGTGTGTGTGTGTGTGTGTGTGTGTGTGTGTGTGTGTGTGTGCGTGCGTGTGCCTGCGGGCATGCGTGCGTGCATGCGTGCGTGTGTGCGTGCGTGCGTGTATGAGTGCACATTGCACGTTTATCTGTCAGTATGTCTACCGTTGCACACTTTTTCACATTTATCTCTCAAAGAGTCGTAAACATAACGTAAGGGTCCATGACTGACTGTAAAATATATAGATATCTTTTTTTGTCAGTCAGTCTTAGAAATGGCAAGTGGACATTGGACAAGACAAAGATTCAAGATAATAAAAAAAAAGATTATCTATCCACACAGTGAATAGAAAATTGTCTTTGGTTAGCGGCTTCTCAACAACAACATAAAACATAGAAATACATAACTATAGCATTGGGAGGGGGGCAGTGGTGGAAAGTAACTAAGTACATTTACTTAAGTACTGTACTTAAGTACAATTTTGAGGTATTTGTACTTTACTTGAGTATTTCCAATTTCCAATACTTTTACTTCTACTTCGCTACATCTCAGAGGCAAATATTGTACTTTTACTCCACTACATTTATTTGAAAACTTTAGTTACTAGTTACTTTTCAGATATAAATCATTATATTACGTAACATACATTAACCACTTTAGCCCTATTTTATACATAGGCTATTTGAAAATAGCAGATCTACAAGCTCACAACGCGTCGCATCGCGACGCGTTGTGAGCTTGTAGATCTGCTATTTTCAAATATTTAGTACTTTTACTTTTGGTACTTTAAGTACATTTTGATGCCAATACTTTTGTACTTTTACTCAAGTAAATTTTGAATTCTGGTCTTTTACTTGTAACAGAGTATTTTTATATTGCAGTATTGGTACTTTTACTTAAGTAAAGAATTTGAGTACTTTTTCCACCACTGGAGGGGGGGGTATGCAGTCCCATGCAGTTGTGGACAAGCAGTATTTCAGCATCATGATTAAAGTACTTGAGCTATACTATTATATCCCCTCTCGCCGACACTTCAGCAACACAAAATGTATTGTGAACTTTATGAACTTACATGACTAAGAATTGTCAAAGAAGTGTCCAACACGGCCTATGCAGCTCTTTCTCTTACCCCTAGTTTGAATGTTAGCTACAATAGGACAATATCTGGTCTGATAGCTCCACTGTTCTCTCCTCTAGCCCTGGAGCAAGGGAGAGAGAGGGAGTGGATAGGAATTTATTCCCCCCCCCCTACCGCCTCCTTCTGTCTCTCAGTCTTCGGTGGATATTTAAAGGCCCCTAAATCCTCCGGTCGGGGCTATTGGCGCCTTTCCTTGCTCTCTACTTGGCTGCGCCGGCTAACTGGATTCTCACCAGTCGAGTGCCTTCACCGGGCCGCCTTCCCCAGTCAGATCAGTGGATAGGCCTCCTGGGCAGGATAGGGTGGATGCTGATGGTATCTCGCAAGGGCTATAAGCAGGATCCGTGCTTGTGCGCCATTTGACTCGGAGTCAAGCTTGTTTTTCCTTGCAGAGTCATAGTGTTAATGTTAATTGCTCGTGGAATAAGTGTGTTAAACACAGCCCATTTCACCCACCTTTTGAGCTAGCACACTCGCCCCTTGATGTACTGTAGGTGCAGGGGTGAAAGTGGGCTGGAATGGGCCGCTACGGCGTTCTACTAAAATATTCTGTGGTGGCACACCGTACCGGTAAGAAGGGGGGGGAGTATTGCTGTTAAAAGTCGATATTAAACCCTGCCACTAACGCATGTCCAACAAGAAAACACATGTAATAACGTTAGGTCAACATAAGTGAACGTTTTATTATGAAGTGCTTCTAAATCGTTCCAGTGTGTTTGCGTCAACATAACTCGTGCTGTTTTCGATGTTTATTTACAGGTTACAGGTTTTGTTGTTTTGTCTCTGGTGCGCAAACGTGGAGGAACTAGAATGGACTTTTGGTTTGTTTTTCAGGTTGCACATCCGGTCTAGAACGGTTACGGAAACGGCCTGTGTGTGTGTGTGTGTGTGTGTGTGTGTGTGTGTGTGTGTGTGTGTGTGTGTGTGTGTGTGTGTGTGTGTGTGTGTGTGTGTGTGTGTGTGTGTGTGTGTGTGTGTGTGTGTGTGTGCAAATGACCTGATGCAGTAGGCGGGCTCTACACACCAGAGCAGATCACTGAGCAGTAAATAGATTACAGCAAAACACTAGTGCTTAGAAATGGTGCGTGTGATGTATTATTCCTGTACGTTTATACATTATATCAAGTGCTTTATGTGATTGTAATTTCTAAGAAATTAGTTTTGATATTGATATTGATTCATATAGAATTTTTTCTTTCTAACACATTTGTCATTTTTAATTTCAAAGCAAAGTAGGCCAATTGTTGAGTTTGAAATTGATATTGACGTTTTGTGTCATCATTAACACATTACTATTTGATTTGAATAAATCATTTTCTAGGCATGATATCATGTGCTTGCCATTTCTACACCATTACTGTACAGACATAATGAAAGTGAATGAATGTGTTCAGGGATGCATGAATGAGGAAAACAATATGAGGACATGGAGGTTGCTTGGGGTATATAGTTCCGGCAAGAACTTCAAGCCACTTTCACCCCTGTGTAGGTGTGAAATAGCCGTGAAGAAGACACATGCGTTAGCACTTTTTCGGATTATGGTAACGAAATCGCCCTTCTTCTCTCTCTCTCTCTCTCTTATTCTCTGTCGTTCTAGGCATTATCCATGCCAGCTTTCATCTCCTGCCTTTGGTCGCAAATCACATGTGACAAGGAAAAACACAGTTCGCACAACGGGCTGAACCAATAGACACAGAATGGCCGCGGTTTAACCCTTTAACTCTTTGACTGCCAGAGTATTTTCATAAAGTACTCCCCCATTGCCAGCAATTTTCGTGTTTTTTTTATTTTTATATTTTGAAAATTTTCATGAAAATAATTGATCAGAGTGTTTTTTAAAGACGCCGCACAAATCCGCCACCAGAGAGCAGCACATGATAGCTTGATCAGCTCCTGGTGTCACTGTTTACCTTCTTGAGCGATTAGACAAGGAAAACCATGAAAACGGATGTGACGTCCTCCCAGATTGTTTTGATCGTCAAAATTACGATCGCGAACACGACGGCGATGACTGATCGTCACCCAGACCATAGATTATAGAAGAGAAGCTGTCCGTTTGTCCGTTCTACCGTGTGAAAAACCGTTTGTTTACCTATTTTGGACGAAAATGACCGGGGGAAAATAATCAAAAACCGGAAACGGAACCCAGGCCATGAAACCGGATGCAGATATGGGTGAAGTAAGTGGAACTCGAGAATAACATTGAATTTTAAGCAGCATAGCGCGATCAGAGATTAAACAATGAACGCAAATCCAACGCGTCTAACGCGTCAATGGCGTGGGTGGATTAAGTAGTAATTGACGCGTTTTCGAGTCAATGGCGTTTATAGAGTTAAGAGCGGGGACGCATCTGTGTGTCATTTTTAGATTTCGTTGGGCTATTAAAAAAATAGCAGATCTACAAGCTCATAGCGCGGCACCGAGTGCCACGCTATGAGCTTGTAGATCTGCTATTTTTGAAGAATCCTGAACATTTGTGCCAATATGTATATATATATTTATTTATTTATTTTTAGCGGACATTTGTAACGCAGATCTTCCAAAGCCAAATAAATCTTAAAGTGACACAAACGCTGCTTTCTCGGTCTTAAAAAGTTTAAGTGATTTTGCAGGGTTTATCGCATTGAATATGGTCTCTGCGACAAAATCGGAAATAGGACAAAGTTGGATAACCAGACAACCTTGCCCTGGGAAAAAGAAAGGGAGAGAGAGAGAGAGGCGGCAGGACACAGGCAGACGAGATGAGTCACCCAAATGGACGATGAGCACAGTGACTTAATTGCTGAGGTGAGATGAAAGGATGGCAAGAGGACTGAGAGAGAGACAGAGAGGTGAGCGGAGGTGATCCGCAGATGGAAGGGAAAAGAGTGGAGAGTGGAGCACTCCAGCACGCTCGAGGGCAAAGCAATAAACGGGCCGCAGTTAAAAACCAATACCTGCTTATTAACTTCCTCGCTCTCCCCTCGCTTGTAAAAAGCCAACGGAACAATGTTTATATTGGCACTCTTTCCCTCTCTCTCTCTCTCTCTCTCTCTCTTTCTCTCTCTCTGTCTCTCTCTCGTTCTTTCCCCCCAATCCGGACGCCCTGATGGGGGAGCGATGCAATCACAGTCAAAGTTGGGCCGAGGCCACATCGTAGATATAGCCGCCGGTTGCTGGCAGCGCCGACTGGCAGCCATGTTGGGTGAGGGCACAAACGGTTGACTGGCTGCCATGATTGAGCAGCGCCGAGTTAGCTCTGCTGGCACTGTGGCGGCGGTGAACATTAGAGCTGCAACTATCGGTTATCCTTTTAGCGAATATTCTATTGCATGCATGGGCAACTGGCGGCCCGGGGGCCACATGCGGCCCCCACCACGCAGGTTAATATCGGAATACTGATGATATATTATTGATTTCAGCTGTTACAATTATAAACATGCAAACGTGACCCGCCTTAATTACTTCAGTCTGACTGGTATTACAATTCTTCTTTTTTATGTCCAATGTTTTTGTATTTAAGTTCATAAAGTTAACATAAGTATAACTAAATGCATTTGAAATTAAAAAGAAATGTTACTTTTCAGGATTCCAATAAAAAAATAGCAAAAAGAAATTCAGGATTCCAATAAAAAAAATGCAAAAATTGCAGATCTACAAGCTCAAAACGCGATGCATTTCAGTTCTTGAAAATCAATTATTTTATTCAAATCAATTATTTATTATAATTGATTAAATTGATTAGTTTGATTAACTGTTGCACCCTAGTGAACAATACAACTCTCTCTCATGGCTGTCTTCTAACACTTTGTACAACAAGGGCATAGTAGGATTATAGTTCCTGCTTTAAAAACAACAATGGAACTTTCTTGGAAGACTTTCTTCCACTCACTCTCTCTATCTCTCTCTCATTCTCTCTCTTTCTCTATTATATCATCCAGCTGATGATTCAGAATAGAATGGCACTGGCACAGCATGTGAGCATATTAAGTCTGTAATTGTGTGTGTGTGTGTGTGTGTGTGTGTGTGTGTGTGTGTGTGTGTGTGTGTGTGTGTGTGTGTGTGTGTGTGTGTGTGTGTGTGTGTGTGTGTGTGTGTGTGTGTGTGTGTGCGCGTGCGTGCGTTCATGCATATGGCATGTGTGCAGGTTTACTTCTGTAAACCTGTGATGTGACCAGTGGTGTAACGTAACTAAGTACTGTACTTAAGTACAATTTTGAGGTATTTGTACTTTACTTGAGTATTTCCAATTTCCAATACTTTTACTTCTACTCCACTACATCTCAGAGGCAAATATTGTACTTTTACTCCACTACAATTATTTGAAAACTTTAGTTACTAGTTACTTTGCAGATATAAATGATTATATTATAAAACATACATTAAACACTTTAGCCCTATTTTATACCTAGGCTATTTGAAAATAGCCGATCTACAAGCTCACAACGCGTCGCATCGCGACGCATTGTGAGCTTGTAGATCGGCTATTTTCAACCATTGTTGTACTTTTGGTACTTTAAGTACATTTTGATGCCAATACTTTTGTACTTTTACTCAAGTAAATTTTTTATTCTGGACTTTTACTTGTAACAGAGTATTTCTACATTGCAGTATTGATACTTTTACTAAGTAAAACATAGAGGTTTCACAGCAGGTTGTTTGCATGCATTACACACGTGGCACAGGCACACTCAAACACGCGTGTCGCGTGTACACTATGGCTGCACAGTGTATTGTATTTCCACTATAAAGTTTCAGTCAGATAACTCACGAATAGATTGAACCATTATAGACCGAATAGATTGAACCAATATTATAGAATGAGAATACAAGTGTGGATGTAATCATTTATCTTGGCGTTCAGGCTCTGCTCCATTTTTCTCCCTGCTCAGCACAATTAAGACAACCATCATTAACCATTAAGAGCAGGGAGATAGATATATAATAACAACCCCCCATGGGGAACAGACCAATAGCAGAGCCCACTGGTGGTGCTGGGGTGGTGGTGGGAGCAAACGCCGCATGACAACAACCATAACACACAAGCGGAAGGAACACAGACTTAGGTGAGCTTAAATAATCCGCCCGATTGGACAGCTGATTGCCACGTCAGTGTATGACGTATGGGTCTTGCATGACGCTGTATACAGCCACATATTAATGAGCATGCATGTAACCTCTCGTGTGTATGCTGCCTGAACTAACTCGCAGTATCATAATTACAAAAGTCAAAACTAATTGTGATCAGAACAGAAAAGCCACAGATTCACAATTAGAAAAAAAGTCCAACATTTGGAAAATAGCAGATCTACAAGCTCACAATGCATCACGATGCAATGTGTTGTGATATTGTAGATTGGTTATTTTCGCAATTTTTCACGTGACAGAGTATATAGGGCTTAAATGCTGTGTTGCTCACCTTGGTAGCTACAACGTGTTAAAAACTACAAAGAGACACAGTGTATCTGGAAGCAGAAATTGTGTGGAGAGCGAAGGTGAGAGGAAACGGTTAAACAACACTTGGTCGTTTTGTAGCTGCAGTTGAAGCCAACTCAACTTGCATTGTAGTTTTGTACATTTTGTAGCAGCTACAAATGTCAGGCGTCGCTTTGTATCTTCATGTGACTGGCTTCCATTGAAAATAAATAGTAGACTTTGTAAGTGATTAAAGTTCAAGGACACTTTGGTAGAGGTTTGGGTTTTGCAGTTACCTTTCCATGATGTAACTCCAAAGGTGGGCGAGATATCAAAAATAGTTGCTCCATTGATTTGAAAATGATGACGCACACACGCACACACACACACACACACACACACACACACACACACACACACACACACACACACACACATACACATACACACACACACACAAAATAAAACACAAACAAACAAACACACACACACACATACACGCAGCCGGTCAAAGCTTGTCAGCCAGCCTGCCAGACAAGGTTGTCTGAGATTTTTCCACTAAATTGAACTCCTTCATTAGAGGCTGACAGATGTCTAAATGACCGACGTCTCCCCACGCCCGCGCTCCTGTCTGAAGGCTGCGTGCTGCACCAAGGTGGTGGAGGAGGAGGAGGATGAGGGAGATATGCAGGGGGGGTGGGGTGGGGTGGGGTGGTGGGATAAGGAGCCAATGTAGGACACGTCCTCTGGATTGTCCTCTACAGCTGCGAAAAGTTATCTCGTCTCCGTGTTTGCTCACTCTCCTTCTGACTCTCTCTTTCTCTCCTTCTCTCTATATCTCTCATTCCCTTTGCTATAAACCAATGGTTTTCAACCCTTTTCATATCACCATTATTTATTCTGCATTTGAGCCACGGACCACCGTTTGATGACATTTAGACTCTCAGAACCCAAGACTTAGAATATTTTGTTATCGTTGGATACGATTTTGTCACAATTCCATCCATGCTGTATTGACGTTGGTACCATAGGAGAGATAACAGGCCAACGTTGATCAAAATAACAATTCTTTAATTAAGTAATGCAGATGTCTAACGATCATTTAACTCCTGAGAGCGTAAAATGAAACCAAATGGACCCGTGAGGCTTAAAGATATATAAGGGTCCATTTGGTGAACTCTCCATCATTTAGCTGGGGACCACCTGGAACCCCCTCAAGGACTACTGGTGGTCCCCGGACCACTGGTTGAGAACCACTGCTGTAAACGATCCAGAGGATGAAAAGACCTTTTGTCTCAAGGATATTTCGTTAGGATGGGTGTAGGGTGAGGCAGAAGGGGGATCATTTAGCTTTTTTGGGGCCTTTATGTACATGGACATTTGGTAGACAGTGGGGGGACTTCAGACATGATCAGTCGAGCCCCATGTCCCAGATGTACTGTGGGCCGATCACAGAGACGGAGGCGAGCGCCGAGCTCGATAAGAAGCGCAGGGCTCATTAAAAAGCGACCATTGCACAAAGGCCACGCGTACAGGCTCACGCGCGCACGCACACATTTGTACGTGCACGTACACTCCTCGGGTCCCCCCCATCCCCCATACCTTTCTGCCAGCGAGATAATTAGTAACGCTCCGCTGGCGGAATACAAATGCAAAGTTGTGTGTGTTCATGCAATGAAAGGCACATCAAAGACCTCATCAGATGGCTGCAAAAAAAGTCAAAAAATATCTCCAGCAAGGTCAGGGTTTAAAAGCCCCGTTTCATCGCGGAGACATTATTTCAGTCTCCAATTGATGGACGGAGGTTTTGATATGAGGGAGGGCCGACTGTGACCAGACATTTGAGGGTGAGTGAAAGCTTTCCTCCTCTAGTCGTCAGTTCTGGACTTCATTTTCTGGATCAAATGTGTAAAGTTTTGCACACGCGCTTGAAGGAGTTTGAATGTATGTGCGGCTCCGTTTTGCAGCGTGTGTTGTTCGTGGAAAAGACATGATGTATAACTGCCTTTGACAGACTGACCAATTTTCTGTTGAACTACTGTTTGGTCTTTAGCGGCCTGGAGTGGAGCCACAGTGTGAGTGACCTTTTAGAATTCAGGTTTGCAGACACACTCTTATCCAGAGCGTCTTATAAGTGCAAGATCAGAGTACAACGCTACATACAACCTGTCATAAAATCTGACCCTCGTAAGTGGCCAATAACCTGTGATGTATTTTTGCTACCATAGGCTTTATATCGTCGGATATAAGGGATTTAAGTAATTAAAGCCACCATGTAGTCAGTTGCTGTGTCATCAAACATTCATGTGTTATAGCCTGGAGGATATTATGCAACAAGCTGAAAGGTTAGACCTTGGACAAGTGGTTTATAAAAATAAAGGCCATGCCCGAAATTGGAGGCAGCTGACCAATTGACAGAACAGAAATATACATGTGTCTGTATGTGTTCTCAACACACACACACACTGAGCCATTCCCACCGCGGTGTCATTACAGAGACTCATTATTGAAATCAATTCAATTAAAGGCCGTAATTGCCGTAGTGAAACCCAAATGCTATCACAAACAGAACTGTAGGAAGGCAAACCTCATCGGCACACGGACTTAAAAGAAATATTAATCGTTTTGTTTCAAATTAACTTCTATAACCCCCCCTTCCTGTCGTAGTGGTGGCACCGTTTAAGCCCATTGATTCGAGGGAAGGGGGCGGTTGTAAATGCGGGCTAACTATGTTAAATACTTAGAGTTGTTAGCGCGGGGGGACTCGACACAGCATAGCTAATAGCCAAATCCCTAAATAACAGCATAGCCAAATCCCTCAATCATTCGGCTCACACACACACACTCTCTGGGTTAATTGTTTACCGAGCTAAATGAAGTGGAGATAATGTAGGCTAACTGTGTGCTAAGCAGTGCTAGACAGGAGATATTATGAAAGACAATTTGATTTATCGTCACTTGTTTGCTTAAAGGAATTAAAGTCATGTTTTATCTGTATCAACATTAGTGTGTTTGAGAAGGAGAGTGAGCGAGAGGGAGGCGGAGGGACTATGTGGGCCAGCGTGTGTGTGTGTGTGTGTGTGTGTGCGTGTGCGCGCGTATTTGGCCGTCCCAGCCACTGGTCACCAATATTGAATCCCGACTGTGAGAGCCATCTGTCTGACTTTGAGCAACCAGCTCACCGTCACACGTTTGCCCTCTCAGAGGAGATAGGACAGGGAGCGAGGGAACGGTGGGGTGGGTGGGGGGGATGGGGCAGACAGAAGGTAGACCTACATCACATCAGAGAGAGAGAGGAGTGTGTGTACGGTGCAGTACATGGATGTTCACACGCACACACACATATACCCGAAGCGATGGCAGGTCAGCGGTGTCTGGTCCCGTCCAGTATGTGAGCTCTCCTCTTTTGGCTCGCACGTCCAGCCCATGTGACCGCGTGTCTCTTTCGAGGTGCCAACTGCTGGCAGAGGGTACGTGGCCGCTGGCAGCTTGCAGGACGCTCGTGCACAGATCAGGCTCCCGCTCGGAACTGATCGCACACACGCGCATGCACGGCACGCATGACACGCGTACACACACTCACACACGCACACACACACACACACTGTCATACTATCTGCAGTGTGAGCAGCAAGCATCAAGTTATTCGTCTGGCTAGCGTGATGCAAGCTGACTTCTACCCTTTTCAGACCCCGGGGGCATTCCTGGCAGGCCACAGGTGATGAGAGGGGGGCGCCAGGGGGCTTATGTTAATTTGAGAACAGCAGTTAACATTTAGGCGGTGTAGGGTTTCTTCTTGCACTGCGTGTACCAGTGAGAACTATTTAGTGGCTACCGGAGTTAGTTTGCGCATAGTACATGGGAGAATCCAGCCTGGTTGTGTGTGTGTGTGTGTGTGTGTGTGTGTGTGTGTGTATTACTTTGGAGGTGACAAGAGGGGAAAGACGGTGGGGGGACTTGTGTTGTGTCTGACAGACAGACATCTGGCCTGCCACATAACCCCAGGCTGGCACTGTTCTCACGTGGACATAATTGCCTGGCAGCGAGGAGGGGGGGTGTCTCGCACCCACAACAAGGTCACAGGTGATGCCCACAGCCAAAAGCGCCCCTTGACCAAAACACTTGAACGTCCCACCAGCCACCGCGGTGCAACTCCCGCCTGCCCGTGTGCTGCACTCCTCCCAGTCCCTAATGCATTTATGTTTTGTCTCATAACCAGTGGTGTAAAGTAACTAAGTACATTTACTCAAGTACTGTACTTAAGTACAATTGTCTATACTTTTACTTCTACTCCACTACATCCCAGAGGCAAACATTGTACTTTTACTCCACTACAATGATTGAGTTACTAGTTACTTTGTAGATACAAATGATTACGTTATAAAACATACATTAACCATTTTAGCCTTATTTTTACCTAGGCTATTTGAAAATAGCCGATCTACAAGGTCACAACGCGTCGCATCGCGACGCGTTGTGATCTTGTAGATCTGCTATTTTCAAACATTTTAGTACTTTTACTTTTGGTACCTTATTTTACATTTTACATTTTTTTTTGGTACATTTTGATACCAATACTTTTGTACTTTTACTCAAGCAAATTTTGAATTCCGGACTTTTACTTGTAACAGAGTACTTCTACATCGCAGTACTGATACTTTTACTTAAGTAAAACATTTGAGTACTTTTTCCACCACTGCTCATAACGTTACGCAAAGGAAGCTAATCAAGACAATTGTGGGGAAAAAAACGTGGAAACCGAAGTGCTCCGAACTCGCAGCGTTGGCACAGAGTGTCCTGTCCTGGCAGAGGGAGAGGGGTCTAGAGGAGAGGGAAAGGTGACTGAATTTGGAGGACGAGAGGGGATGGAGGGAGGGATGAAGGTCAGGGGGGGATTAGATAGATAGATTGCCATCGAGGACAGGGAGTTGTTTTGGCAGGTTCCCGTTCATCAACCGCGTGAGCTCTAATGACTGACTACGAATAGCCAAAACAGGCGATCTACAAGCTCACCACGTGGAGTTGTGAGTTTGTAGATCAGCGACGTTTGCTGTTTTTGAAAATCTTTTTTAACCTATTACGACCGGGAGAAGCATCTGTGCCATTTTTAGATATGAGCTAAAAAGTATTCTTTTACACTTTGGCTATTCAAAAATAGCAGATATACAAGCTCATAGTGCGGCACCACGTGCCGCGCTATGAGCTTGTAGATCTGCTATTTTTGAGAAATCGTGAAAATTTGTGCAAATCATTGAATATTTTTAAAGTGAACATTTTTAACTTAAATCTTCACTTCTAGGGGGTCCCTGGAACAAAATATTTTTAGATGGGGGTCCGCGGCCAAATACATATACATTTGGGGGTCCTTGACATGAAAAAGTTTGAGAACCACTGACATAGTAGCATATAAAAAAAAACGTTTTTTTAGAAGACATTTTGTAGTATCGGCCTCAGGTCTTAATGGGTTAACTTAATGTTTTGAACCAAAATAAACCTATAATGACATGCCCAAAAATAGGGACACCAAGTTCAATGTGGCATTTGTGTCATTTGTGCATTTGGAAACCTGCACAGAAGTAAGCTATAGCAGCTAGCGTGCAGCACACGCAGCACATAATGGTCGAGTTTTTATTAGACAGAGTGCAGTGTTTGGTGGGTGTTCCGAGGACTCCTGGGGAGTGGGTAATGAATGGCACACTGCGGCCGGGGGGGGACCGCCAGGCAAAAAATGTATAAATACAATGGCGGTGAGTGGAATTGTGGGATAGCAGAGCTGAGGCGTGTTTTGCGTGTGTGTATCTGCTGGAGCTCGGTGAGATCAAACGAGACCGTCGTCGTAGCCCACTGGGCATTCTGGGTAGTTAGACCTGGGGCAGAGAATCTCGAGACAGAAGTGTGTGTGTGTTTGTGTGTGCACCCGCGCAAGAGCTTGTGAGCTTGCACGCTTTTCTCCAAGAATGAGCCAGAGATCCAGATGGGGATGTTGAGCGGAGGAAGAACTTAAAATGGATTCACGAGGAATTACTTGACGTGACTTTGGAGGTTTTGCCTCGTGATTGTAATGTGGCGTGACCCGTGTGGGTCTGCGTTGGCCAGTATGTCCCTGCCGGGGTCCGTCCTCGTGTTAGTGATACTGTACACTGTACAGTATCACAAGCCCCAGCCTGAGGGAGGAGAGACTATTCCTGCTGCTGTCCAAACACGTGATACTCTGTCTAGTGTCTATGCTGCTCTATTCGGTTTGTTGTAGTCCGACGTCACTTCCGGGTCCAAGAGGCACCAGCGCCGTCCACTCTTCATTGTAAACAAACATGTCGGAACCCGTAAATCTTTTTACAATAACCTTTTTCAGAAATGAACCATTGAGGGTTAAAAAGGGTCTTAATGCTAATATCATAGACATTAAAAAGTAGGCTAATATATATATTTTGTGAAGACTGAACCAAACCAACACTCGGAGACAGTATTTGCGAAGACCTCACCGGCCGTTTTATTGAAATAATGGCACGTCCACAGGGGGGAAACTCCTGGTGCCGTTTGGTGAAGACTTTTCACCCCGTCGGGGCTCTGTGTCATTAAGTGTCCATGCGTTTCTCCTTCACGCCCTCTGCGTGGGGTTCCAGTCCATGAACATTCCATTTAAACAGTGTCGGGTCCTATGTTGCCTAGAACAGAAATATATACAATTAGACTCCGAGTTATATAACACCAAGCAATGAGGAGGAGAATAAGTGGAGGTTCGCTTACCGCCTGTGCACCTGTCTGGTCAACGTGGAGAGTCAGGCCATACTGAGGCAGAGACGGTGCTTTTGGTCTGTCTGTGCGCTCCCCAGCTGGGCAACGCAGGTGCGCTCACTTCAGGTTGATTCCACAGATAGACTGGCAGGTAGCGCCCGTCGATGACGCAGCCCAGCTGGGGGCGGGGCCTGGCTGGCCGCGTACCGCCTCTGTCCCACTGACTCTCCCCGTTGAGGTGCTTACCTGACAGGCGGTTGCCTAGCGACACTCCACAATTTATATACATATGTATTTATTTATTATTATTAACATTATGATATTTATTTCTTATATTCATTTATATATTTATATTTATATATAGATATATATAAAATAACGATTTCCTCTTCTCTTTGTCGTTGCCAGGAAAGCGGTAGAATGACACTTTAGTCTCAGATCTGTTAAAACAGCGAGGGACACCACTGCTTGGACCCGGAAGTTGTTCTGACGGGGCGCATACGTCACGGCTTAACAACAGAATACTCTCTTTCTCTCTCACTCACTCACTCTATCTATCACACTCTCTCTAGCCTCCTCTTCCTAGCTGTGATGCCATGTACAGTAATGTTCTATTTCTTTACTCCCTCCCCCCTTTCTCTTTGTCTTTTCTCTTTCCCTTCCTCTCACGTCTCTTCTCTCTGTCATCTCTTTTCTACTGTTGACTGGCACCGTTAGGCAGGGCTGGGGAACGAATCAATCAATGGGCAGCTTGTAAAGGGGGAAAAGCCCTGCGTCTGGGAGAAAGAGAGAGAAAAGGAGAGAGTATAAGAAAGAGAGAGAGAGAGAGAGACGGGGGGATAAAGGTATGTGATAGAATTGGAAGATCAAAGCCTTTCTGTCACAGTGTGACTGAGCCAGGGGCATTATGGGTAAGATGTGGCAGACACACTTACACGGCCCGTTACGCGTGCACACGCACACACACACACACACACACACACACACACACACACACACACACACACACACACACACACACACACACACACACACGCCCCTGTGCGCGCCTGCAGTACACACGTGCCCCGCAATTGCGGTCGGTTACGCACCGAACCGCACAGGTGGTGAGAGGACACAAGACGGATCCTTTCACCGGGATGTGTGTCGATGAAAGATGGAGGGAGGGAGAGAGGGAGAGAGAGAGAGAGAGAGACATAGAGAGAGAGGGAGGAAGGAAGAGAGCTCACGATATATTTGACTCTCAGTGTGATTGATACCGGGCTAGATTTGGAGAATCACTGTCATTCATCTCTCTGCAGATCAAACAGACATATAATCTCCCATAAAGGAGAGAGATGGCAGGAATAATAAAAAAAAAAGGGGGGACAGAGCAGAGATTGAAGGAGGCGGGCAGGAATGGAGGGAGGCAGGCAGTGTTGGAGGAAATACTCAGATTTAACTTAAGTAAAAGTATCAGTAATCACAATATAAAGATGCTCTGTTACAAGTAAAAGCCTATTTTCCAAATTTTACAAAAGTATTGGCATCAAAATATATTTGAGTAAAAGTACTCATTATTTTCAAAATCTTTCAAAAATAGTCGATCTACAAGCTCACAACGAGTCGTGACGCGACACGTTGTGAGCTTGTAGATCTGCTATTTCTGAATAGCCAAAGTATAACATTGGGATTAATTGGTTAATGTATGTTTTGTAATATTAAATCTACAAAGTAAAGAGTAATTAAAGTTTTCAAATAATTGTAGTGGAGTTTGCCTCTGAGGCGTAGTGGAGTAGAAGTATAACGTAGTGAAAAGTGGAAATACTACAAGTACCTCAAAATTGTACTCAATTACAGTATTGAGTAAAAGTTACTTTCCGCCACTGGAGGCTGGCATGGAAGGAGGGGAGGAATGAAGGGAAGGAGGGAGGGAGGAAGGGAAGGAGTTAGGCAGGGAGGGGGAGGGAGGGCAACAGGCCCCATCATCTCTGAAACGTTTCCTTGTTTTCATCAAACAGCGAAGCCC
Source organism: Gymnoscopelus braueri (assembly GCF_963280865.1). NCBI lineage: Eukaryota > Metazoa > Chordata > Actinopteri > Myctophiformes > Myctophidae > Gymnoscopelus > Gymnoscopelus braueri. The sequence continues at coordinate 24,519,315 of NC_137625.1, forward strand.
ACCCGCCCCACCCAACCCCAGCCCGATCAATCACTGGTTCCAATAAGCCGCAGTTCACTGTGTTGTCATTGGCATGTGTGCAGACACGCACACAAATGTAACACACGCACACACAACATCCCAAAGCACACACACAGTCATAAAGTATACTACACTCACACACACTCGCGGGCCAGGCACAGTATATCAAACACCCACATGGGATAACAAGCAAACATGTGCATCGATCGTCGCACCTAATGTGCTGGGGTCTACTTGTGTGTAACGCATTCCTTACACGTGTGTGTGTGTGTGTGTGTGTGTGTGTGTGTGTGTGTGTGTGTGTGTGTGCGTGTGCGTGTGCGTGTGCATGCATGCACTGTAGTGCTCTCTAAAGTATTATGACTTTATTATTCTGTCTTCCACAGATGCACCACCCCATTCAGATGAAGCCTGCAGATAGTGAGAAATCAAATGGTGAGTGGCACACACGCGCACACACACACACACACACACACACACACACACACACACACACACACACACACACACACACACAGCATTAGGTAGCCTGTGTGAATATCCCTGCCTATAGCCATTTATATTTTGCCTTACACATAGCTCCTTGGCCAGCACAATAAGAGAGAGAGAGAGAGAGAGAGAGAGAGAGAGAGAGAGAGAGAGAGAGAGAGAGAGAGGGAGAGGGAGAGAGGACATGTTGATGTAAATGAATTATTAAGGTGCCTACGGAGGACGGGTCATTGAAAGTTGAATCATTTGGCCCCACGCTGAACCAGCTTATCCCCCTTATCTCTTGAGTGTGCACACACACACGTACGTACACTACTCTCTCACAGAATCGTATTTGTCCTAAATTTACCCCAATTCCAATTTGCATATCGCAGACGCGTTTCTGAATGCGTTTCCTCGCGCTCAGCCCTCTCTGCATTCCCAGACACACCTCGCTGCCAAACAGTAGCTTCTTTCTGTCGCCACGTCTCCTCTCCTTTGCCTTTTAATGAGCCAGCTGTCATCTCTCTAGACCCCGTGGTTGTGCATCCTCACACGTTTCCTTTCCTAGGTGGGATGCAGGGATAGAGAGCGGAGGAGGAGAGGAGGTGGAGGTTAATATTGGACAGGATCCAGGCGGCAGCGTTGGTGTCAGAGCTCACACACACACAGAGAGAGAGAGAGAGGGAGACGGAGTGCTGTGATAAGCTGTCACCAGTCATCACTTTGACCTTAACCCATTTAAACCGGGAACGCATCTAGTGTAACCACTTAAAACCATTATTTTATACTTTGGGCTATTCAAAAAATAGCAGATCTACAAGCTCATAGCGCGGCACCGAGTGCCGCTCTATGAGCTTGTAGATCTGCTATTTTTTTTTTTTTTTTTTAAAGAAAACATTTTTTAACTCCAATCTTTGCTTCATGGGGGTCCCTAGAACGAAATATTTTGAGATGGGGGTCCGCGTCCAAATACATATAATTTTGGGGGTGTTTGAGCACCACTGGTATATAGCAAAAAAAAAATTAAAACTGTCAGAATCTGTCAGAAGCAAAGATTTGAGTTACAAATGTTTGCTTTAAAAATTCGTATATATATATATATAACATTTTTCAAAAATAGCAGATCTACAAGCTCGTAGCGCGGCACTCGGTGCCGCGCTATGAGCTTGTAGATCTGCTATTTTTTAATAGCCAAAGAAATCTAAAGTGACACAGATGCGTTTCCCGGTCTTATAGGGTTAATAAACCAACCTCTAGCTAGCTAGTCTGCCGTCAAAGCAGTGCAATAAACCAGGCATCCGTTTAGCGCCGAGCAACGAGGGAACCTTATAAAAGCCACTAATCAATCCACTGAAATATACGGCAGGGTTATAACTTTATAAGACGCACCCGTCAAAGGTAACGACAGCAGAACTTAATAAAGTAACCGCGAGTCATCATAGCCGGGGCTGTGAAATGTACGGCGTGAAATATTGAATCTATCTATCCACTTAATAGTAATGACCTTTAATAAACTCCATATCAGAGTCAATGTAACGATGCCTGAATGGTTTTGGTCAGCGCTTTATTAGCTAAGTCAATCAAACTGTGTGTGTGTGTGTGTGTGTGTGTGTGTGTGTGTGTGTGTGTGCGTGTGCGTGTGCGTGTGGCAGGAGCAGGGAAGAAGAAGCGAGGGGGACTTGCGGTACCCTATAATTAGATGCCATGGTGTACAGAAAGAGATTGTACAGTATAGGGTGGGATAATGCGGTATAGAGAGAAAGAGGAAGAGGAATAGGGAGATGTTTGCAAATGTTTGATACCGTTATTGTTTTAAAATAAACGTTTTTTTTTCCCTCCAACACACTCTTTCCCATCCCTTTTGTTCTCACTGTCATAATGGGCTGAAACGCAGCGTGGTGCTGACACCGGTCCAATTTTACAGAGGCTGCGCTGAGATCAGTCCACAGCTGGCTTTGTGCATCTTATCATCGCCTCCCTCGCCGGTCAGAATACAGAAAACAGTCAATTGCACGATATCTCCCCTCTTTTTCTCTTCGAGTAAATTAATTACAACGTTTAAACTTGTGGTAATCTTCCTCTGGAGTGATGCACGTGCAAACACACACACACACGCGCGCGCGCGCACTGTGTACAAAGGAGTTAGCTCGTTTGAAACAACACTTATCTTGCCGACATATCCCGACGGTTTGTTTTTTATACACACCAACAATTCAAACAGCAAAATAAACAAGTGCGCTATTGATTTCCCAGAGTGCAACAGGCCGCTTATCTCTTTCGCCTCGCGGTAAGAGCTGACAGTTTCCTCATTAAAAATGAATTGGATTAGCATTCCATTGAATGTGGGGAGCGCCGACGCATGCGCACGTGCGCGCACCCAAGGTTTATGCCACTCACCAACCTCGGCTGTGAGCAGTGAGGAGGACTTGGCTCTCAGAGGGGTCCGTGGCACATCGGCAGTGGTGGAAAAAGTACTCAAATGTTTTACTTAAGTAAAAGTATCAATGCTGCAATGTAGAAGTACTCTGTTACAAGTTAAAGTCCAGAATTCCAAAAGTAAAAAAAAAAGTACAAAAATGTTTGAAAATAGCTGATCTACAAGCTCACAACGCGAGTTTTCAAATAATTTTTGCGGAGTAAAAGTACAATATTTTCCTCTGAGATGTAGTGGAGTAGAAGTAAAAGTATTGACAATTGGAAATACTCTAGTAAAGTAAAAATGTCTCAAAAGTGTACTTAAGTACAGTACTTAATAAATGTACTTAGTTACTTTACACCACTGTCCGTGGCACATCCATCGGGCATAATAGATGCAGCCAAAGTTCTCATGCAGCCGCCCTATATTTTCCTAGTGCAAGCGATTGCAAGAGAAACGGATCTATTGTGTCAGCGAGACAGAGAGAAAGGAAAAGAGGGAGGATCAAACGGTGGCGAGCAGGAGAGGGCAGTGACGAGGGAGCCGGAGGAGGGAGGGACACGTGGAGCGATAGAGGAGGAGGAGGAGAAGTCGAGGGAGAAACAGAGGGTGAGAGAGGACAAGCGTGAGAGACTCACACAGAGAACACTGGTGTTGAAGTGATAATGAGACATTGATCACAGCCCACAGATGGCATGATGAAACACATACTCTCTCTGTCTGACTTTATTTCTCTTCCTCTCATTCAGTGATGGAAAAAGTACTCAAATGTTTTACTAAAAGTAAAAGTATCAATACTGCAATGTAGAGGTACTCTGTTACAAGTAAAAGTCTGGAATTCAACATTTACTAGAGTAAAAGTACAAAAGATTTGGTATCAAAATGTACTTAAAGTACCAAAAGTAAAAATACAAAAATGTTTGAAAATAGCAGATCTACAAGCTCACAACGCGTTGCGATGCGACGTGTTGAGAGCTTGTAGATCGGCTGTTTTCAAATAGCCTGTGTATAAAATAGGGCTAAAGTGGTTAATGTTAATTGGAAATACTTCAGTAAAGTAAAAGTACCTCAAAATTGTACTTAAGTACAGTACTTGAGTAAATGTGCTTAGTTACTATACCCCACTGTTCTCATTCTCTCCCGAATATCCTTTTTTCAACCTCTCTTTCCTTCGTTCTGTCTTTTCCCCCTCTCCCCTCATCCGCCTCTTCTTCTTCTGTCTCTTCTTCGCACGCGGCGTGCAGCGGTGGAGGACAGGAAGTTGTTCATCGGCATGGTGTCGAAGAAGTGCAACGAGAACGACATCCGGGTCATGTTCTCGGCGTTCGGACAGATCGAGGAGTGCCGGATTCTCAGAGGGCCGGACGGACTCAGCAGAGGTGTGTGTGTGCATCAGACCCAGCCCAGCCGCCATCCAATGAAAGCATACACACTTAACTCACATGCGCATACCTCATCCATCTCTCTCTCCCTCTCTCTCTCTCTCTCTCTCTCTCTCTCTCTCTCTCTCTCTCTCTCTCTCTCTCTCTCTCTCTCACTCCCAGGCCCTCAACACAGCTCCGTTGCCCCCTAACCCGTTCTGCTCCCCCTCCTCCTCCTCTCTCCACCCTTAACCACCATCCTTGCCCTATACCGAACTTCCTTTCATAGTGTTAGTCGCATTGTACGTATAAGCTACCGAGCGCTGGCACCATGTCGACGTTCCCATAGTAGCATAGAGAAAGTGTGCCGTTAGTAATGCAAAAAAAAACCAAGATCCAGGTTGGTTTAAATCATAAAACACAACCACCTCAGGGCAGTCTTTCCAACAGCAACGTCGGCGTAGGCAAGAAGCACCTTCATGCATCTTTTAGCACGCTGCCAGCTAGCGCAGCTAGCCGCCAGCGATGCAGGGGAGCGTGGCGACGGAGAATGCAGAACAGTGATGTTTAGCCCGCTAGTCATGCAAGGGACCTCCTCCTTCAACCACCCAACACACCCCCACCCCCCCCCCCAACCTAATTCCTCCCTTCCCCTCACCCCAACCCCCCTCCCCTCTCTCCCCAACCGCCCACCCACCCCCCCTCTGTCTGTAGTCTCTCTCTGTGTGCTGGGGAGATGGTGTGTGTGCGTGTGCCTGTGTGTGTGTGTGTGTGTGTGTGTGCGTGCGTGTATGTGTGTGTGTGTGTGTCCACCAGAACCCAATCCCTTCTGCTGCTCCTGCTGTCACACAAAGCTGTCACTGTCATTGTCACACAGGTTCAGTCTGTATGTGTCACGTATGTATACTGTACTATACACTTTTTGTATGTTATTTTTAATTCCTGTTGACGTTGTTGTTATGTGTGTTATTATTGTTCAATTATTTCTGAATGTGTCTTTGATTCTCTTCTCTTATGAGGTTGCGTCTAATAAGCGGCCCCCCTTTTTCCCACCTCAGTCTAGAAACTCAAACTCCCATGCTCCATCGCTCATTCATATACAAGCCCTCCACCATTTCACTTGCCTCTGTATTCTATCTCTCTCCCCCTCTCTCTCTCTCTCTCTCTCTCTCTAGATGAGACATCCACTACCCCATCACACGCTCACTGCCTGCCTGCCTCCTAGAATCCCTTCAGTCTGATTCGTCCTCTTTTTTTTCCCAGACACCCTGCATCGCTTACCTTACCTCCTAACCTCCCCTTCTTCTTCCATTCCCTTTTTGGTCCTCGCCTCTTTTGTCCTCATGAATATTTAAAACTCGCCGGCCGCACTGTAGCCTTTTTTCCGCTAAACTAACATGAACCGCTTGAGCCGCCCCAACGCTATAGCCAGATAGAAGGAAAAAGAGAGAGACCAACTTGCTGGTCCAGCTCGACAGGCTGGGACCAGTAATAAACGGCCGCTACCAGGCTGAAAATAACGGCTCCATTTTGGTTCCATTGGATACGTTTTGGATATATTTGACTGTGCACTGTACCAGAGGCCCCGGATCCCACTTAGCTCCACGGTTGGGCCTCCTGCTAAAACGTCGTATCAATCAGAGATGCACTCCCTCCACCACCCCCTGCTATTAATAAAATATGGATCACACCACTGGTGGATGGGCCGGGCCTGGGGAGCTACCCTACTTTCATTAACCCATTAAGACCTGGAACGCATCTGTGTCATTTTTAGATTTGAGCTAAAAAGCATTATTTTACACTTTGGCTATTCAAAAATAGCAGATATTCAACCTCATAGGTACGAGCTTGTAGATCTGCTATTTTTGAAAAAATGGTGAAAATGTGTGCAAATCTTTGAATATATATATTTTTAAAGCGAACATTTTTAACTAAAATCTTCGCTTCTGGGGGGTCCCTGGGACAAAATATTTTTGAGATGGGGGTCGGCGGCCAAATACATATCATTTTGGGGGTCCTTGACATGAAAAAGATTGAGCACCACTGATATAGAAACATACGTTTTTCAGAATTACTCTTGGGATTTAGGAGACACGTAGAATCGGCTTCAGGTCTTAATGGGTTAAAGGACTGTTTGGTTCTCCTCTGACGACAGAATGCGGCCCGTTGAGGTATTTATAGTCCTGGTACCGGGTCCCATCTATCCACACACACACACACGCCCGCGCGCGCATGCCGCGCGAGAAAAGGAGGATTATTTTCTCAGATTTGCATCAGCTCTGACGATGGTCGGGCGCTGAGAAGTGCTTTATTTGGAAGCGTCGTGCGGATCAAAATGGAAAAACATGATGCGGATAGCTATAGGGAGCCTTTTCATTTAAGTGTTTTTCCTCGAGGAAAGACATATGCCGTGTCTCCTAATTAGGAGTATCTGGGTTCGTGACAGCCAAAGACAGTTTAGCCTGAGTTATGGGTTTATAAATAGAGGAAACGGAAGGCCTAATTAGCCAGTCAGGACCAGTCTAGTGGGCCAACCTCAAATGTGACAACCCCCCCGTCCCCCCGTCCTCTAGAACTGGTTCACTTCTGGGCCAGCGGGCCTTTTACAGAGGACGGGGCAACCTCCTAGAAGACGAAGATAAGTGACAGATCGTGGGCCCATCTAAAATAGACAGTCCTCTGAATTAGTTTAAAGATGACCCCTTTAGTACTGTAGCATCTAATGCCAAATAGCACAGCACCCCGGGGCTGGGAAAGACACATCCTGGTGTTTATTTGGTCGACCCCCATGTGGACACTTTGACAGCCTTTAAACCTCCTTTATATAAACTGGAAAATACGACGGCAGCTTCTGTACGTGTGCTTTGCAGTTACACAACGGGACTCTCAGCAGTGGTGGGAAAAGTACTCCAATGTTTTACTTAAGTAAAAAGTATCAATACTGCATTGTAGAAGTACTCTGTTACAAGTAAAAGTCTAGTGTTCAAAATCTACTTGAGTGAAAGCACAAAAAGTATTGGTATCAAAATGTACTTGAAGTACCAGAAGTAAAAGTACTGAAATGTTTCGTGACGCGAAATAGCCGAGGTATGAAATAGGACTAAAGTGGTTAATGTATGTATTATAATGTAATCATTTATATATGCAAAGTAACTAGTAACTTAAGTTTTCAAATAATTGTAGTGGACATTTGCCTCTGAGATGTAGTGGAGTAGAGGTAAAAAGTATTGGAAATTTGAAATACTCAAGTAAAGTACAAATACCTCAACATTGTACTTAAGTACAGTACTTGAGTACATTTACTTAGTTACTTTCCACCACTGGCTCTCAGTCTGAGGCTGAAAAGCGCTGTAGGAAATCCGTCCAGCGGGGCGAGTTAGGCGAGAGAGAGGCCGCCCATCCCTCAACCTAGTTCTATCAAAAATGGGCTTTTGATAGAGGTAACAAGGGGACAATGATCACTTCTATTCTTCCCCCGCATCTGTCCTTCATTTCGCCACACCTCCATTGTTCCCGTTCTTGCTCTCTCTCTCTCTCTCTCTCTGCCTTCTCTTTCTCTCTCTCACTCCAATCTCTCTCTCTGTGGGATTACCCTGCCCTCCTTCTTCCTCACAAAACGTGTTCTCTTTCCCCGCGTGCATCCCCCTCCACACAGCCATAGTTATAGTCCGTCTGATGACCTCTCTCTCTACTGTGCTAGCTATGCAGACACCTGCCATGGCTATTACCTCCACAGCCTGACCGCAAGCCAGTCAGCCAGTCAGCCAGTCAGCAAGGCGAACAGCGTTTTCCCAGCGACTTGCAGGCGAGGGGGCGGGGGGGCCGGTGGGGAGGCGAAATATATAGCTTATAAGGATTTGTAATGTAAGGAATGTATCATTTGTAAGGAAATGTAAATATGGCGCCTACGTAGGTTTATGGTTTCCCGTTTCACGCACGATACAATTTCTCTTTCATAACAGATACATGTGCCAGATAATCCTCTACAACAAAACACCAAGAGAGTAAAAAAATAAAAAAACGTTTCGGTCATTCAGTCCGACTTCACTGTAGCCTATAGTAGCCTTTTCATAAATGATATTTGTACTTACTTAGGCTGTCGTGAAAGTTTATAATATTTAGAGAAATGTAAAGTTTCAAATACAAAAGTAGTCGTAGTAGTTGTGAATTAGCAAACTGGACATTTAAGGCGGTTACATACCGGCGAATATGCGAATCTACGCAAAATTCGGACTCGTTCCGAATAATTAAAAGATGCTTTTTTCGCTCCGCGAAACTGATGTGGAAGCTTGCATTGACTTTATAAGGTTTTAAAAAAAAACGTATTATTCGCATGAAAAAAATCGCCCCGGTGTGTAAGGACCTTTAGACTGAATGTTTCCTTTATCCTCATCTTGCGCAAGTCAACCTGCGTGCGTGCGTGCGTGCGTGCGTGCGTGCGTGCGTGCGTGCGTGCGTGCGTGCGTGCGTGCGTGCGTGCGTGCGTGCGTGCGTGCGTGCGTGCGTGCGTGCGTGCGTGCGTGCGTGCGTGCGTGCGTGCGTGCGTGCGTGCGTGCGTGCGTGCGTAATCAGTCCAGAGAGGACTGTGCTAACATGGCTTGGTGAGGTGGTCAACATATCATTTAGCTGCGGGGGTTGTCGAAGCAATTCTCACATTTTTTCTCCTCTAATCACTCCCCAAGCAGGCAGACAAAACACACCCTTGAATCCCCCCCCCCAACCTACAGCCCAGTAGTCGCCCCCCCAACCTCCCGGCTAACGGTCAGATTGTCAGTTCCTTCCCGATTGGCTGCCGCCACTGTCAGTCAGCAAGGCTAGTGGTGTGAGAACACCTCCTCTCCGTCGCGTCGACCGAATTCATGCAATTCATGTAATTTCTCTTGTACTCCTCCTCTGCTGGCACCCCTGGGGATAGGCTTTTCAACAGATCCCTTCTCCTGGCTCTGCCGCCCCCCACCCACACCCCCACCCACACCCAAATCTCTCTCCTGTTGTACTTGTACAATATGAGGAAAGAGGGCGGGGGCACC
>NC_137625.1:24533613-24541113 GCF_963280865.1 Gymnoscopelus braueri
GAGTGAGCGAGCCCCCTGTCTCGAGGGGAATTGACTGCAGCGACGTGACCCAGACTGACACTTTCTCTCCGAATGCAATTCTCCTCCTCTTCTCTCTCCTTTATCTGTCTGCGGTCAGAATAAAGAGGCAAAATGACTGGTGGAGAGATGGAGTAAATATGCCTGAGCCTCCTTCAGACAGCAGATATGCTCATTCCGCTGATAAGAGTCAAGCCCCATGCCCACCGTGGAGGACACACACGCGCACGCACACGCACGCACGCATGCACGCGCAGAAATCGACATACGTACAGTACATACGTATACACACATGCAGTCACACGTACACAGAAATCCATTCATTCTCATACTCTCGTACTAATATATCTCTGCTGTCCGGCAGAAACCAGCTAACTCCAAAATGTTCCCTTTTCAAGAAATGACAAAAACAAAACAAAAAGTGGAGTTAGGAGGTTTTGTTCATCATTGATAAGAGCAATGGACCTCAAAGCTCACAATGAGGTTGGAGGTCAAACGGGGGTGGAGCCTGGAGTCAGCTAAACCAGCTAACTCCACCCCCCTTTGGTGGAGTTAGCTGGTTTATAACCTCGCGTCACCAGTCTTTCCACCTCGGAGGAAAGCCTGGTATTCGTTATTAAAGACCCATGTGATCCGGTCTAGGCCACGCCTACTGAAAACAAAAAAAAGAAAATAATTCTCTTTCCGGGTTTTGCGTAGACGCTTTGTTTTGGTTCCCCTATCCCTATTCAAATGGAATAGAATTTCCCCGTGGGATAATAAAGGTAGACAGACGCTAGTCTCCGGAAGTACACTCACATTTATATTTAAAAAATAAGCTAAACTACGCCGCATCAAGGATTTTATTAGGTAGGCCCGCGGACGGACCTATTTTGGGGTGAAGTCTATCCGGATATGCCCATCCGGCCGCTGGTTTTGTCTGAAGCACTTTTTAATACTTTCCATTGGTTCAATATTTTTTTAATCAACACACAGACGTAAAGGGTGTTCAATAGCACTGATTTATGGAAAGAAATGCTAAAGTGGAAAAATGGAGTTAGCTGGTTTCTGCCGGACAGCAACGATATACACCTACTTACACGTCAATCTCTCATACTGTGTGTACACAGACACACGCGCACACACACACACACACACAATCTGTGAATGTCAGGCCGTAATGAAAGTGGACATGACGGGGACAGGTAATTCACTAGAACCTGCAAAAGCACACACACTCACATATGCATTCCTGCAGATACATATGCAGTATATGCACACATTTGCACACATACTGTACCTACACATGTGTGCAGATATGTGCGTACACTTGTCAGAGAGTAGCAGTGATATGTGTGTCAGGCAGTGTTGATTTGGACAGCAAATTTTGATTTAGTTTTAGTCATAGTCTTTTGAATAAAAATCCATTTAGTTTTAGTCATATTTTAGTCATCTGAAATGTTTTAGTTTTTGTCTAGTTTTAGTCGACTAAATATCATAAGATTATAGTCGACTAAATCTACAGTTGATTTGTCGACTAAAATGGCCGTGATGGCGTCGTAATGGCTGATTTTACACTTGGTTGCATGCTGAAGATAGCCGATCTACAAGCTCACAACGCATCGCAGTGCGAAGCGTTGTGAGCTTGTAGATCTGCTATTTTAAGAGTGCAACACCCGAGTGCAACCAAACGTAGAATGACTTGTCTTTTAGTTCTACTGGATCTCTTCTCCACTCGTCCCTCACTAACATTTTAGTCTAGTTTTTATTTGTTGATGAAATTGTCAGTATATTTAGTTTTAGTCATCATAGTTTAGTTTTTATTTAGTTTTCGTCATAGTTTTAGAAAAAATAAATAAAATCAACACTGGTGTCAGGTTGTGTTTTACAGCAGTGATAGCTGTACAGTTACATTAGCTAAATCCCTCCTCTCCCCGGCCGACTCAGAAACTCGCCTCCAACTAAAATGTTTCAATCAAAAGTGTTTTTTTTTTCCATTCTCCGGTGGCAGATTGCCGTTGTTTTCAAACGGATTCGCCGGCTAGTTAAGCTTTGATTGCTGCACGTGAGTAATGGTGTGGTAGATTGTCTCTGCTGTTTCAGCTTCTCTGCGCTTCAGCCCTCTTCCTGGGCTTTCATCAGCAGCTGCCTCTCTTATCTCAGGCCGTTCTGTATTTTTTTATACAGTGCATACACGACTTGTTTCGAAAACATAAATATGTAATTTCATTGCCTCGTTATATAATCTCACTCAGTGTGCATGTACTCAGAACACAAACAGCAGTTTCTATTAATGGGAATTGATCGCACAAAGAAATTGCTCCCGGTGTGTATGGACCTTGAATGCAAAGAAGCAAACCGGGGTGCTGATGGCCTAGTGGTTAAGGGGCATATCACATATAGGCTCTAATGTAGCCTGACAGTGAGTCGCGGGTTTGATTCCCAAGCCGGACGGCATTTGCTGCGTGTCACTCCCCGTCTCTCTCTCTCTCCCTGTTTTCTGTCTCTCTCTACTATACTATCCTCCTGTAATTCTACAAACCTCTGTCTGTCTGTGCTGTGCGCACAAAAACGCCCGGTTCTCCTCAGTGGCTGGACCAATTGATCTGAATTTGCACACAGCCATTGACCGTTACCATGTGCACGGAACTGGTTTTTTGATTTCACCAAATCTCAGCTGTTTATTAGCGTTTTTGTGTAAAAGAATGTCGCCATGGTTAAGGGGCTGCCCAGCTATGGGACGAACTGCCTCCCGGGTTGCCAGATCATGTGCGCATATCCCCCCACGGATGCGTCGACCTAGCCTCGCGTAGCCAGACTATGAGGACGTTTTTTTTCCAAGGGGGGTGGGATCAAAACTATGGCTCTGAACGCAATTGGTTAGACCTACAACCAACTACCAATCACAGTCTCCCATATTTTAATACTGGGCCCTGATTGGTCACCCAAGACTTCTGGAGCAGGAGCACTGGCAGATTCGTCTGGTCCCAGGCTAGCGTCGACCGGGTACGTACTAGTCCAAATAAAGACAGAAAAGCAAAGAAAAATATTTTAAAAAATAAGTTGAGAAGCAAACCAAGTTATAATGAGAATAAACTAATTATTAGACTCACATTCTGACACTAGACATCTGCACTTGGTGAGTTAACATGACAGTCTATCAGTTAATATATGAATGTAATTTATAAACTGTGAATATATGAATGAATACATCTATCGTCATTCGTCCTTGAATATATGAATATATGAATAGACCATCTATAGTTAATATGATCAGTTCAGTCATGGCATTACCATGACTGAACTGATCATATTAAGAGGGATGTGGCAAGGTTTTAAGAGAAATCACGGATTACAAAAGCAATTGCCCGCCAAATTAAAATGTTATAAGTTAGATGCTTAATCAGCCCCGTTGTGGGATGATTCCTGCGGTCGAATCTCCGCTGTTTTCCACGTAAACATTGATAAACGAGAGCCAGTAATCCCAAAAGAATAGACCAGACAGGTCTTAAGCTCTCACAAGGGCGTCAAGCTTGTTTGTGGCGCCTGATGGCTACTGGCACAAAGGACTGCCCAAGATGCTTTTAACCCATTAAGACCGGGAACGCATCTGAGCTTGTAGAGAGCTTGTAGATCAGGTGAGCTTGTAGATCAGAGATGTAAAAAATTGTGAAAGCTTTTGTTAATCTTTTGAATATGTATATTGTTTTAAAGCGAATACAATATTTTCAATTGGGGGGTCCGCGGCCAAATACATATCATTTTGGGGGTCCTTTGACATGAGAAAAGTTTGAGAACTTTTGAGAAATCATAGCAGCATAAGTTTTTTCAAAAAACTGTTAGGATTTCGAAGACATTTGTAGAATCTCCCAGAAGCAAAGATTTGAGTTAAAAAAAAATGTTAAAAAATGTTATATTCAAAGATTTGCACAAATGTTTATACTTTGGGCTATTCAAAAATAGCAGATCTACAACGCGCTATGAGCTTGTAGATCTGCTATTTTCGAACAGCCAAAGAAATCTTAAAACGACACAGATTCCCTCCCGGTCTAAATGCGTTAAGGAGTGCCAAAGGGGCGATGGGAGGGATTCACTATAGGGGAGAGAGTCCAGCTTACTCTTCATCCTCCCCTACGCAACCATCTCCAGATTTGTCCAGTTCAGTTTGTTGGCATATCCCTTGTGTTGATGTTACCCCCCAATAAACCCACGGCAAAGAACAGGACAGGACTGGCTGCTGCTACAGACTGCCAGAACACCTGCAGCAGCGGTTTGCTCCGTCGCTTCCTGTAGAGGGCTTCAGAGTTATCAGTCCAGTCCAGTTTGTTGTTCATGCGTACTCCCACAGGAAGCTATACTCCCCTCGGATGGTGATGGGAGTATAGCAGGTAGTCAGTCCACCAGCAGCTCCTTGGTCTTGTCAATGTTGAGCTGGAGGTGATTGTTGTCACACCAACACCCCACAAAGCTCTCCACCAAGGCTCTGTATTCCTTGTCATTGCCATCCACGATGCAGCTGACAAATGGGGAGACACTGGAGAACTTCTCTAGATGGCACGTATGAGTTGAAGCGATGTGTGTGTGTGTGTGTGTGTGGGGGGGGGGGGGGGGGGGGTCCAGACGATTCAAGGCAGTTTTAATGCACCCAGGTGCGCGCAAGCGCAAGCACGCACGCACACACACACACACACACGCACACACACACGCACGCACGCACGCACGCACGCACGCACGCACGCACGCACGCACGCACGCACGCACGCACGCACGCACGCACGCACGCACACACACACACACACACACACACACACACACACACAGTCACACTAACTTCATCCATGGAATAACATTTGGGACAATTAGATCTTCCCCTGCTCATTTTCCAAATCTCTAAATCTCCCTACTGACCTGTCACCCTCTTTCTCTTTCTTCCTCTCTCTCTCTCTCTCTCTCTCTCTCTCTCTCTCTCTCTCTCTCTCTCTCTCTCTCTCTCTCTCTCTCTCTCTCTCTCTCTCTCGCTATCCTCTTTCTGTGTCTCTCTGTCTTGTGCACACGCTCACATGTGAGATGATGAAATAGTTCTAGAACTCAGGAAATCTCTCTCTGGCGAGAGACCATTCTGGACAGAAAGATAACAGAGCCCTTATAGGGAAAGAAGGCTCGCCGCCTCCAGGGTCATTGTGTGTGTGTGTGTGTGTGTGTGTGTGTGTGTGTGTGTGTGTGTGTGTGTGCGTGTGCGTGTGCGTGCGTGTGCGTGCGTGTGCGTGTGCGTGCCTGTGTGTCTGCTTCATTGAAAATAGGATTTTGTTCATTTGTCTAATGTCTACCCGCCTTTATTTTAGGCTTAAATAGAAGTAATAGTAATAGTGTCTGCGTTTAAGCGCGCATGTTAGTGAGTGAGTGTGTTTGCGTGTCTGTGATTGTGTGTGTGTGTCCCTTTCGTCAGGACATCGTTGCAAAAATCATTTTATCTTAATCCACTGTACCTGTATTTTATTATTTGTCTAAATAAAATGTATACAGTGTGTGCCTGCGTGTGTGTGTGTGTGTGTGCGTGTGTGCGCGTGTGTGCAAACACCTCTGCCTTTTTGTCAGGGAATTGTTGCAAATATTTTTCTCATCTGCCTGCCTTTATTGTATGCATAAATACGGGTTTTAAATAAATTATGTGTTTTGTGCACACACAGGTGCATGCATATTTATGCATATGTGTGTGTACTGTGAAGTGTGTGTGTGTGTGTGTGTGTGTGTGTGTGTGTGTGTGTGTGTGTGTGTGTGTGTGTGTGTGTGTGTGTGCGTGGGCACGTGTATTCATTGAATGTTTTACCAACATAAGCCCTCCATGCCAAACCCCCTCTTTAACCAGCTAATGCCTCCTCATCTCCTCTCCTCATCTCCTCTCCTATCTCCTCTCCCCCTACAGGGCTGCTCGTCCCCCATCGTGGTGAAGTTTGCTGACACGCAGAAGGACAAGGAGCAGCGGCGTCTGCAGCAGCAGCTGGCCCAGCAGATGCAGCAGCTCAACAGCGCCACCACCTGGGGGAGCCTGACGGGCCTGGGCGGCCTCACCCCGCAGTATCTGGCTGTAAGAGGAGCCGCCTCGTCGCCTGCCACCTCTTACTGCACCACCGCAGCCAGCGCAGCCGCCGCAGTCAGTGCCCCTCGCCCCCCACGCCCCCACCCCCCCCACTCCCACCCCCACCTTCCTCCTCCTCCTCCTCCTCCTCCTCCAACTGCAACCGTCCATCTCTCCTCCCTCCCTGTACTGCCGTCCCTTCTGCTTCTGTTTGATTTCTCACTCCGTTCAGCCATCTACAGTATGCGGTAAAATGCTCAGTGTTGATTTAACTCGGAGAGTGTCACAATGGACCCAAATGGGCCCTTAAGGCTCTGTGTGTTAATTTAACCCATTAAGACCGGTAACGCATCTGTGTCATTTTGTAGAGCTTGAAGATCTGCAATTTTTTGAAAAGTCGTGAAAATTTGTGAAAATCTTTACAAATGTCTTCTAAATCCTAGCGCTTTTCTGAAAAACTTACGTTGGTATATCAGTGATTCTCAAACTTTTTCGTGTCAAGGACCCCCGAAATTATATGTATTTGTCCGCTGACCCCCATCAAAATATGTTCTTGTTCCAGGGAATCCCCAAGATTTTAGTTATATGTATTCAAAGATTTGCACAAATGCTATTTTTGAATAGCCAAAGTATAAAATAATGGTCATAGCTCAAATCTAAAATGACACAGATGTCATTCCTGATTTGAATGGGTTAACACGGGTCAATTTTGACGTTATCTGAGTTAAATTAACACATAATTATGCAACCAAATTCCACTTCCCGCATAGCAGCGACGTCTCTGATTGGGCAGCCATGAGAGAGGGTTGGTGAGGGAGGGGCATGATGCTGATCCAATAGCAGCCTGGATCTGCAGCGTCTCTCTGTGGGACGGGCTGTTTTGGTTCAGATGCCTCATCCTGTGTCATCTCCTACCTGTCAGCCTCATACTTTTAGAGCGGTGGTTCTCAAAGTGTCATTGAATGGGGTCCCGAGCGAAAACATTTCAATATAGCTCGAAATCAGTGGTGGAAAGTAACTAAGTACATTTACTTAAGTAGTGTACTTAAGTAACATTTTGAGGTATTTGTACTTAACTTGAGTATTTCCAATTTCCAATACTTTTACTTCTACTCCACTACATTTCAGAGGCAAATATTGTACTTACTCCACTACAATTATTTGAAAACTTTAGTTACTAGTTACTTTTCAGATAAAAATTATGACATTAAGAAACATACATTAACCATTTTAGCCCTATTTTATACCTAGGCTGATTTTAGTACTTTTACTTTTTGTACTTTAAGTATATTTTGATGACAATACTTTTTGTACTTTTACTCAAGTACATTTTTAATTCTGCTCTTTTACTTGTAACTGAGTATTTTTATATTGCAGTATTGGTACTTTTACTTAAGTAAAACATTTACAGAGTACTTTTCCCACCA